>NW_024749657.1:13831102-13843822 GCF_018991925.1 Homarus americanus
CACCCATCCAGGGTAAAAAAATCCTAATAATATGATAAAGCTAAGCATTGGTGCACGTTATTTTATGTAATTGTCTCCACGTCTCTATCCAATACTCTCGATCACTATTAGTAAATTTCTTTATATCCGTCTTTTTCTTTATATTGGATGCTGTACCAGCGCTTAGTTTGAGATCCTTAAAGCCAAGACTTAACCAATACTGGTCATTCCATGTCACAAATGAGCAACAGAGTAGTGAATGAAGCCCTGATTATTTTTGTAAGCAAACGAGTGTAGAAGACAATAATGCAAATTATGATGAGTCTTTATGAGTTTCTATAATTCACATATATGGATCAGAAGACATATTTGAGTTCATAAATCTTTCTAGGGGAGTCTGTAGCATTACAATGGACCTAGAAACTTTGTAAAGGCCCTGAAACTTCAAAATATAGAGACAAAGAAGCCCCTAGAAATCCCCATGGTTCCCTGGAAGGCACTAAGGATCCCTGCGAATTTGAAAAATTCGTAAGATGGCTTAAAAGTAGTGTGGGTGGTTTCAGGTCTCCATGAAAGGACGCAGGTCTTCCTGGAATTCGTTCAAGGGCACTGAACATCTTTCAGGGGTTCTGTTATTTTTTAAAGACAGCTAGGAGCCCCTAGGAGCTGAGGAATTTCCCATGGGTTCTGAAGGGTCAAAATGTTCTAGGCACCAGGGATCCTTAAGAAAATTCTACGGTTCTAGGAAGACCTAAAGGGATTCCGGATGATTTAAGGATCCAAGGGTCTCTGGAAGGATTCAGGGAACCACGGAAGGTAGGTTTTCAGTGTTCTCTGTAAACGGTAAGCCCTTTGCATCGATGACTCCAGAACTTCAATACATATTCTAGGATTCTTTTAAAAATTTCAGAGCCCCCTGCGAAGCTTCACCTTCAGCTGGACGAAGTTAAAGTCTTCAGGATTGCCTTCGAGATTTTAGAACCCGCTGTAGACTTCAGAACTTCCATACTGGCTGACTTCAGTGCTAATATTGGAGTCTTGGAATATACTGGATATCTTTAGATGGTGCCGGTACTGAGCAAAATGTATGACATGCGAAATATGCACCGTTTTATTATACTGCGCATGTGAAGAACCAGAAAATATGCGTTCTGCACATGTAAACAAACCCGCGAAGGCCTGAGAGAAAAAGTACCCAGATTCTAGGATATCTCCCTCATTATATGCCTACACACGCTCCCCCTCCTACATACATCATCCTAGACTTAGGCTAGCTAATTAACAGAAGCCACTCCTAAACGTTGGCTAAAGGACTACTCTTCCCTCTCACACCAATAGAAGAAGCCACACTATACCTATGTAGAAACCACAAATAGGGGCATATTATTCATATACCTGTTACTTATTTCATAGAAGTAGATATTTGCATTACACCGGCAATCCCTAGGAGATATTAGTTTGTGGGCTTCCTCGGAGGGCTTAACGGGTCACAGGAAGTCTCTCATATTTCCTGGAAAGGCTCTAGGGTACTTTAAAACTTTGAAGGGAGTTTAAAGCCTTTTGGGGGAGCTATGGTGAAAAAGAAGACCCCATTTATCAATTAGGCACTATATCCTTTCGGGGAGCATGGGAACCATCCACAGAATCACTGAGCCTTCCAGTGTTTCCTAGAGGCGTTCATAGATTTCACAAGTCTTCCGGAAAAATTGGAAGTCTTGCAACGAATCCTAGTCTTCCAAAAAGTGGTGGAACTTAATATCAGTCTATAAAGCCTTTCAGGGGGATTTGGAGGCCCCAGGGGGCGTTTCTAGTATTCCAGAGAAAATCGCAGCAAACTTTCAGACGGCCCTAAATTCTTCATTGGAGCTTGACGCTTTCCAGGGGGCTCTGAGTATTGCAGGAGGCTTTGGAGCAATAATCCATAAACGGACCTTGAAACCATCCATTGAGACCTAAATCTTGAATGATTAAGGAATAAATTGAATTTTTTAATGTTTCCAGAAGACTCTATGCATCTCCGGAAGGTTTGAAAGGTCCTCAAGAGTTTTTGTAAGGCTCCTGTATCCCTAAAAGGCCCCAAAAGCCTATGTATGTGCTCTAATAATCCCTGTAAGGTTTAAGATTTCCACGGAAGTCTCCAAGTTTCCTATAATTGCTCTGGATCAGATGTACAGTATGTTGAAGGCTCCATAGAAGCTCCTTTTCCGCTTGAAAACTACCAGGAGTACCGGAGGACTTTAAAAACAATCCTGAAACGTTCCAGTGAACCATAAAAACTATAAAGGTGCCCAAAAGCCTTAAATGGGTTCATGGTAAGCCTCCTAGAAACCCTGCAATCTTTCTTGGGAGCTTTCACTGGTTGTACTCAGAATTTCTTGGAGTCCTCCACAGGTAGATGGAATCTTCTAGGGAACCCTGGATGTTCATGGTATATTGAAGCCTTCCATACTGCCTTGGAGAGTCTTTCCACGGAGTTCTGGAAGCTTTATCCAGTATCCTTTGAAGTCGTTCAGATAACACAGGAGCTTTCTTTCGAATCCTATTACTTTTCATGTAAATCAGTTCAGAAATCATTAGAGCCTTTAAAAGAAACCTGTAAGTTACTTGGATCTCTGGTTCTTTCATGGTGTCCTGGAGATTCTAAGTATGCTCAGTTTCTTTCTCAAGATCCCACAACCTTTCAGAGGTACTAGCAGATACCTAAAGGAAACTAAGTCTTGTAGGAAGCCCTCGTGGCTTCCAGGGACCCTGGTGTATTTTCGGAGTTTATGAAGTCTTTCAGGGTATCTAGGACCAATCTGTAGAGTCCTGAGGGGTCCTGCAACATCCAAGAGGATTCTTGAGCCATTAAGATGACCCTGGAGCCATGTAATGATCTTTATATCATTTGATGGATGACTCAAATGCATCATGAATTAACGAAACTCTCTAGAATTCCCTTTGAAACATTTGAGGAGCAAACTCCTTAACATCCAGTGGTTCCTGGACATCTCCAAGAATCCCTAAAATGATCCATTTCTCTGTAAAAGCCTCCAGGATTCTTAGTATGCTTCAAGATTCTGTCGATAATTTCAGGTTTCTATGGAAGGGTCCAGTGGCATCTGAAAAGTTCCTGGGCTACTATTAAAGATTCAGAGACTGCAGCGCTTCCAGAGCAATCTGGAATTCTCCATGTCTCCTCCGGTGACCCATAAACCCTGTAAGTGATTCAGGTCTACTTATGTGGCTCACAGGCCCCTGGAATTTTCTAGGATATTTGCTAACCACTGTGGAAGACTGCATAGCCCTTTATAAGGCTGGAAGTGTCTCGAACACAAAAGCTCTCCCTACGATACTTCTGGATCTCCTATCAGGGCCTATGTCTCCTTGGCGTTAGTTAGATAACTAAAATAGAAAAGTACATCAATACCATTGGCAGATGTGTTTCAAGGAAATGACTTTAATTCATTTAATTACATATTAGTTCTACAATCAAGATCATTTTCACCTTCTACTTTTCTAAATAACTAATACAACTGTATTTTACATGAGATGTTGGAGTTTATTTGTATGGACAGCTGGTCAGTCCTTGTGAAGTAGAGGTCATCTTTTTTGTAAAAAGAATATGTAGTTACATAAAAAATACATGGTTCTCTGTTTGAATGGCATTAAGTGTTGTTGACAACTGCATGGATCATTGAATTTTCTTATACAACTACAACGTGCTCCTACCTTGGGGATTGCCAGGCCACAGAAGATGGAGACGCCCAGCACTAAGAGATTCCTGTTGGAGTTAAGGTCGACGTAATGGAGGGAGGAGAGGCCGACAGCAGTGATCATAGGAAACACAACAAAGAAGACACCACCCACCACAGGCTCCGGGATGCACACAGTCAGCCCTCCAAATTTTCCAAACGCTCCAAAAATCATTATGATAACTGCCCCGACCTGTACAACACGTCGGCTTCCAACCTGTAAACCATGTTATATTAGTGTCCACCTTTAGAACTCCACTCTTTGTGCAAGTATCCTGCTGCAAAATCATGTAATGTAAGTACTTACTTACAGATCCCACACTACCAACAGGGCCGGATCTAGAATTCAAATTTGACCGATGTAATCTTTCAGTTTTTATTGTTGAGCTGGCCCAGATGTCAAAAAGTCTACGGAATTTTTACATCTAAATCCGCAACGCTGTATTTTTAATGAATAATTAACTAATATTGACTTCGAGAAATGTATGTTTTGCTGATATTTTAACCTAAATTGTGTCAGTTTTGTTTATTTACACAGTGCTGTTTATAATATTAGCTTTCTACAGTACAGTGATTACATGCCACTAAGACGATTCCTACACAGACGATTTTTTCCACTTGGAGGATTCCCAGAATTACTATTTCCATATGGACGAATATAGATAAAATCGTCGATACATCACAAATTCTATTAGAAATACTGCGTTTCTAATGGGAACATATGATGAATTATATTAGGAATCGTCCAAGTGTAATGACAAAAATCGCACAGAAAAGACAATCGTCCAGATAGGAATCGTCCAAGTGGAATGACAACTGTACCGCATGTTTACAAACAGATACAAACACATACAAACACACGCGCACACACACACACATCAGTAATGATTAAATTTACATAACAAGATAATTATAATATGTCATAATTCTTCAGGATGTCAACTAGATCTATCCTATGAGGATGTACAGTACAGTTGGGGACTTTTCCAACTTCTACAGTCAGCATTGCCAATCCACACTATCATTGAGGTGTGAACCCCGGGAGTATCGACCAGTGAATCCAAAGCATTCACCTTGTATAATCATGTATAATAATACATAAATGTCTGTTTCTTATTTATCTGTATCACACCGAGACAGCTCCTGGTAAAATATATTACCAGACTCCTGAATAAAATCAGGTCGGGGGAGGATGGGTCGGTTGGTGTTAAGTCTAGAACTATAACATTATTACATGAATGATATTTGTCCATTTGGCCTCTTTATACCTTACAAAACACCCCTAAACGGGGGTTGGATAACTGGCAACCGATAGGTCCAATACCACACTGATGTTAATTGTTTTTATTATTTTAACTTTAGGTTACCCAATCAGAAAAAAGTGACTACAAACTCATCAGGGATCCCACAGGGTGTTGTCAATCAGTTTCATATAAATCCGTAAAGCAGTTTTCGGACCATACATATGTTGTATCAGTTGTGTAGGTCCATTTGTATGTACGTATATTCTAGGTATGAGCTGTTACCATTACTTTGTATTATATTGTCCAACACCTGTTAAACTACTGCACTACCCATACTACCGCCAGGGTAGTAAACCATATCAACATGGGTAGGTCTGCCGGCTCACCCGGTAGTCTTACCAGTCTGTCCATACAGAGCACACGTCTGTCTCGTGCTCTTGCCTCTGTACTGATCCTCCTTCAGTAAACTCCAGTGAACTAATAGTCATATTAATCGATATGCGGATCGTGTCCAGGCGTAATGATTAGCCATTGCAGTTGGCAAGCTGTCCAGTCTTCTCGGATTATTTCCTGACAGGAGTCATCTAGCTCTGTAACTTAAGGTGTGGTTGTTGTGATTTCGACAGCTTCTGTCCCTTAAATAAATCCTCGAACACGAGGGCAATCATTTCTTACCTTGCTTGTGTTTGGAGAGAAGAAAAGGGTAGGGCAGACCTCCGAGAGACCCACTAAAACTTATTGTTACCTCTAAATTTACATAATTTTAATATCAATTGTGACTAGAATATTCTTTCAGAATTCTTCATAAGTATAAATATCATATCATGATAATCACTCGCATCGTTAATAAGAGAAGGAAACTCCTGTGATTGACCCTGGCAGAGATTAGGCCCACATGCGGCCTAGGTGATAAGCGCCCATACTACATCAATTAATTTACGAGAGCTTATGAAAACAAAAAAGCATGTTCAACATCAATGTTGCCGGACCATGTAATGAGTAAAAATATATTGTTTCTTTCAAAATATTCTCCTCGTTCCAGGCTGCCTTGTGCACCTCGCGTCTCGCCGAATAACTCAGAATTGTCAAATAAAATAGTTTTCAACTATCTATATCTTACCTCCATATGACTTTTCAATGAAACTGGATTAGGAATTATAATTATTATTGTTGTAGATTAATTCCATGTTTAAACGCAAAACTGTCAATATACTTCAGGTTGTGTGGATCTACGAAACCTGTTCATGGTGGAACCAATAAGTTATAAATACACATTAATGTTATTTATAATAAATGTGTTTGTCAACTTTATGGGTATGTGTCTATGACAAATCACTATAATTAAACTAGCAGCAACTCTGGGAACATCCACGACCTCCCCTCGAACCCTATCCCCCACTTCCGACACCATGATCCTCTCTGATCCACCTCCTGACGCCTACGACTATCACCCTTAGCCCCTATCCCCGAGACCCGTGCACCCTCGAGTGCCATATGTGATATAGGATGATGGTAGTAGGCAGCTATCAAACAGGGAGGTACTACCGCCTAGGAAGATATTGGAAGCATAATGTGTTGTCTAATGGTAGACTCTGCTGCCACATGGAACAAAAAAATACCAAATCCCAGGTTGCTGATCTGACTTTCTGCCTCATTTACACACAATTGCAGGGTTTCAATTGCTTGTCTTACTTTGACAACACAACATACATATATCGTCTCTGACTAATTATCTTTTTTTTTTGTATTTATTTATGGGCCTTTATTATTATTATTATTATTATCATTATTTATTATTATTATTATTATTATTATTGTTGTTGTTGTTGTTCTTGTTGGTATTATTATTATTATTATTATTATTATTATTATTATTATTATTATATGTTCGCCCCCAGGTCCCGATGTGTAATAATAAAAATACTACTACTTCTACTACTACTACTACTTTTTTTTTTTTTTTTTACGTGGCCTCCAGCCTCCCCCAATAGCCACACCTTCGCCACCATTTTATTACCTTAATATTAAATATCCTAATACATAAGTAGCTATCCTATCTGTGTTGAATTAGTTGAGTAGCAGATCTATGAAGCATTCAGTGACTGTAGCCTCATAGTCAATATCTGCAGCAGTTGTCGGGATTGGGGCAGAAGCTCTCGTTCCCCTGAGGCAGAGCAAAGCCGACCGAAGGAGAGAGAAAGACAGTCGACATCTCATCCAGGTTGTAACCTAACTTCTGGGCTGCTGCTTCTGTTCGGATATCACCTCCGCGAGTCTGGCGTAGAAACATCTTGCACTTGGTCCCATCCCACCAGAGGTTGTGAACACTAGAGGAGTGAAGCTGCCTTGATCAACGTTTTGAATTCTCTCCCCATATGCCCTTCTCTTGTCGTTCTCGTTCCTCCTATGTGCAGCATCGAGAGCTAGGTTACAGTGACATGAAGCCATGGGATCAAAAATCCTGATGTCGAAGGAAGCTTGCTGTCCCCGCGTCCAGAATCCTCGAGCACTGACGTCCACACGGGCTTCGTTAGATGTGTTTGAAGTCCTGTGTTGGAAGATCTCACCATCCAATGGAAGGTGGGTCGGTTCTACCATGACATCCCGGCAGATTTCCTTCAACATATTTGCGGTGAGGGCCCTTACCTCGTCATGCCTCATGCATATGAAGCCCCCTTTCTTGCACACCATGGCATGATCGCCATCATAGGAAGAGCCATACACGCATTGGGAGGGCAAACCTTCTACTGGCCGACCTTACCTTAGAGCAATGGCATCTGTAAATTCTTGTTTATTAAGACTGAAACCATTAGCCCTTATCCGTAACGTAGTTAACCAGTTCGAGGCGCCCACCTACTGCACTATACCTACTTTTTTTTTCAAGTTTTCTGGTACCTGCAGCAACAGTTGCTGCAACTTATCATTTTGGCAGTGCTGTCGATCTGTCGTAATGGACCTACGAATCTTATTTACTTCACTGGTATCCACCTCCCCTGTTGCATTCTGGGCTATTATGTGGTCCGTGAGGGCTGCCGTGAGCTTAAGTGAATTTTGATGTTCGGTGAAAACCAATCTCCTCTGGATTGGTTAGTCCCATCCCTCCCAGTCTTGGTGGAAGTGCAAGAAGTGCTCTTTCTGCTGGGGTTAAGTCACAGTGTTTCACTAATTTAGGAATGAAATTGACACTGATAACTTCTTCCAGAGGGTGGAGGAGGGGTCCGATATCAGGGATAGTACGCATTAGGTAGTTCCAACGATGCTTGACTCCATGGGTGAATGCAGCAAAGGCCGCATGTGGCTCTGTGTTAGCAATCTCAGACAGAGCTTGGATTTCACTAACCCACTCATTCACCTTTCCCGCTACGTACTCGGTCTTGAAGTCCGTAGTGCGGATTACTGCGCCTAGATGTCTTTGGCCGTCTTTCGTTATTTTGACCTCACTTCCGCCAAAAATCTCCATTGCCCGTTCATAATGTTCTGGCTTCACGATGAGGAAGGACTTGCTGGCGTTTGGGTGGTACCCTATTTGTGGACCTCTCGATGTTACCAAGTCCCACCATTTTTTGATGCCCTCCACTTTTCCTGCTCCTGTAAGGTCATCAGCATATGCCACTTGTTTGACCCCAGTTGTTTCAAATTTTATTTCTTGTTGGAGCACTGATAGGCCAATTGCATACATTGCCATTGCAACAGGTTCCCCTGTGTTGTTCCCTCGGTTGACTGTAAGATGGTGTCACCTCTTAGGGCCTTGTTGTTTACTATGTAGAGGTCTGATGGATTCCTATACGAATTTTCAACATATATCGTAAAGCTTGGACACTTGATCTTGATGTTGTGCAGTGCAGCCTTGCGGTTAAGTATGTTGAATGCGTTTGAAGCATCCACCAGGAGAACGGCCTCACAATCATGCTGCTCAAGTATCAATCTCATGGCGTGAATGGCGGCCTCCCCGCCAGCCTGGTGGCCAGCACACACTTGTAGGTTCCCTGCTGCTGCCCTGACATCATCCTTTACCACCTCCATTATGCATTTTCCGATGATTCGCCTCAGCACTTCCCCCACCCCTATAGGTCTACATCCTGGTCTCTTTTCCAGAGGAATAAGGCGGCAGGCCGTCAGGGCCTGGAGGTGATGGCAGCAAGAGGATGCAAGCTTTCTTGCAAGGGCGGCAATGGCAGTGCAGAGATCGCTTGCTACAGGGCCAAACTTATTTGTGCTGAGGATGACTCTCCAACCGTTTGCATCCAGACCTGAAGGGCCGGCTCCTCCTCGACTCTTTAGTGCCTTTTTCCACACCATCTCTCCTGTTATTTTCTCGAACAGGACAGCATTTGGTGGGATATAGTCACCCTGGAACCTGATGCCTTCGTCTTCGCTTGCAGGGGGATGTTTCTCTTTCAGTAGTTTTAATGTCTCTCTGTTTATTGGCATCACCCCACCGGAGGATTCCTCTGTGAGAGATCTTACCGCAAGAGACACTTTTCCCACACGCATTTTGTTTCCAAACTACTACTACTACTACTACTACTAATAATAATAATAAAGAAATACAAAAATTAAAAAAATAAATCCTAAGTGAGAAACAATATATGTATGTTGTGTTTTCAATAGTAAGAAAAACAATTGAGACCCTACTATCGGGTGGGTTAATCCCCTTAAAAAAAAAAAAGCTTCTTGCAACCGAGTGACTCATGATTTTAGCTATGATGTAGGCAGATACATTACTAAATTTTTGCACCTAAGGGTATTAGGGATCATTGATCATGAAAAAATATGACTTTTTGCATTATAACATGGTTCCCCCCAAACAAAAATAATAATAATAACAAGGACAGTGTACCACTAAGCCCTTCGAATTAGCAGCGTTTGTCTTATGTTTTAACGCACACGCCCGTAAGGTCCGAAAACTGCTTTACGGATTTATATGAAACTGATTGACAACACCCTGTGGGATCCCTGATGAGTTTGTAGTCACTTTTTTCTGATTGGGTAACCTAAAGTTAAAATAATAAAAACAATGAACATCAGTGTGGTATTGGACTTATCGGTTGCCAGTTATCCAACCCCCGTTTAGGGGTGTTTTGTAAGGTATAAAGAGGCCAAATGGACAAATATCATTCATGTAATAATGTTATAGTTCTAGACTTAACACCAACCGACACATCCTCCCCCGACTATACTTTATTCAGGAGTCTGGTAACATATTTTACCAGGAGCTGTCTCGGTGTGTTACAGATAGACAAGAAACAGACATTTATGTATTATTATACATGATTATACAAGGTGAATGCTTTGGATTCACTGGTCGATACTCCCGGGGTTCACACCTCATTGATAGTGTGGATTGGCAATGCTGACTGTAGCAGTTGGAAAAGTCCCCAACTGTACTGTACATCCTCATAGGATAGATCTAGTTGACATCCTGAAGAATTATGACATTATAATTATCTTGTTATGTAAATTTTTTAATTACTGATGTGTGTGTGTGCGTGTGCGTGTGTTTGTAAGTGTTTGTATCTGTTTGTAAACATATGGTACAGGTGTCATTCCACTTGGACGATTCCTATCTGGACGATTATCTTTTCTGTGCGATTTTTGTCATTACACTTGGACGATTCCTAATATAATTCATAATATGTTCCCATAAGAAACACAGTATTTTTAATAGAATGTGTGATGTATCGACGATTTTATCTGTATTCGTCCATATGGAAATAGTAATTCTGGGAATCACCCAAGTGGAAAGAAATCGAGGAATCGTCTTAGTTGCATGTAATCACTGTACTGTAGAAAGCTAATATTATAAACAGTACTGTTTAAATAAAAAAACTATTTCGTTTTATTTTATGACACAATATAGGCTGAAATATCAGCAAAACATATATTTCTTGAAGTCAATATTAGTTAATTATTTATTAAAAATACAGCGTTGCGGATTTAGGTGTAAAAATTCCGTAGACCTTTTGGCATCTGGGCAAGCTCAACTATACAAGCTGAAAGATTACTTCGGTCAAATTTGAGTTCTAATCCCGCCCTGTCGGTAGTGTGGGATCTGCAAGTAGACATACTGTGGTTGTACTTATGAACCATGCAGAACACCTACATAGTATATCAGTTATCAAATTAAATATTAAGTAGGATAGGGCCTTTCTCTAAATAAGGGTTTTCAAGCCTTATAAACACATAAGAAATTATACTAAAATTAAAATATCTTACCTGGAATCTATGCATTCAAGAAATATTTACTTCTGTTGATATTTGGCTCTCCGAGAATTTGCAGAATTCTTATTGACACTGATACTGACATTGAAAGTTTGTTTAGCCGGAAAAACACAGATACAGGATAGTTAAGAAAAAAAACAAAAAACAAATGACTAGGATTCATGCACAACGCTGGCCCTCTGTGAAGTTGCAAATGATCTTATTGACGAACGTTTAAATAATTAGTAAATAATTTTATTTTTATGATCTGATTGCTATTTCAAAATAAATACAACAATAATAATAATAATAATAATAATAATAATAATAATAATAATAATAATAATAATAATAATAATAATAATAATAATAATAATAATAATAATAATAATAATAATAATAATAATAATAATAATAATAATAATGATAATAATAATAATAATAATAATAATAATAACAAAAAGAACCATAGAGAGATACAAAATTGAAAACGGATCAAAAGTGAGTGTTATTGGCACATGCCGGCCACATGTTGATTGAAGAAACTGTTGACAACTCAGGATAGCTTACTAAGCGAGATGGAGCTGGAAGCAAGTGTATGACTGCCTGAGGGATAGTCTATCGCCTTTACAGTAAAGACAACATCTTGAACTTATGTTCGACCAACATCTACCAAGAGGATATTATATTTGTTCTCGTTGGACAAACCCTAGACCCAAAAACGTGAGTGTGATTGTGAACTATTAAATCCTCTAAGAACTGTAAATAACTTTAATAAGTGTATTTATGTACTGTATATTGATCATATTATACAAACTGTGTTCTCATGTATCAGCAGTTGTAACATGTGAGTTATATTTAAGAGGTTAATAGGTTATGTACTGTATATTGATTGTACTATTCATACTGTGTGTTATGATATACCAGCATCTGATGTATGTGAATTGTTCTTTAACAGGTTTTGACTGAATTATACTCATCGTGTCAACGACAAGGGTCTTATTCTCCTGCCACAAACCAAAATCGCTCCTATGAGCGGTTAAAGTCAAAACGCGTGGTTATAGGACCATCTGGAAGCAGCTGAGGATCCGTCATCGCAGGGAGCGAAAAGAAGAGGATCTTAATCAGAAGGACTGGACGTCGTGTCAGTATTGTTCGGACGATCGCACACGAGTGTTAGTGTTCGTTGTGGATAGCCACTGCAGCAACTGGTAGAAATTGGTGTCAGAAAAGACTGGTCTCGGTGCCAAAATTGTTCGGACAGGAACGTGGGAGAGTTAGTGATCAAAACGTACGCGGTTCCGTGTCAGTGTGAAGTGCGCTTTCCATTAATAAAAATATGACGTTGTGTAGACAGTTAGGTAACGTTATGTAAATTAAGTAAGGGCACCGGGGTAGTGTTTGTGACATCAGTTGTGTAATGAGTCCCTACATTGATTGTGGGGGGACTCTGTGGTCGTGTTAAGTGTGACATCACTCGTGCGTATGGCACGTCACATATTTGAGGGATATCACTAGTGCGTATAGCACGCGCTTGTGTGACGTCACTCGTGCGTATGGCA
>NW_024749657.1:13843921-13849676 GCF_018991925.1 Homarus americanus
TATAACACCATCCATCATCACTACATATAACACCATCCATCATCACTAAATATAACACCACCCATCATCACTACATATAACATCATCCATTAGCACTATGTATAACACCATCCCTCATCACAACATATAACACCATCTATCATCATTACATATAACACCACCCATCATCACTACATATAACAACATCCATCATCACTACATATAACATCATCCATCATCACTACATATAACACCATCCATCATCATCACTACATATAACACCATCCACCTTCACTACAGATCGGTAAAGTAGTTTCCGAGATTCTCGTGCGGACACACATACACACAAACACACAAACAAAAAACACACAAAGACATACTTCTTTGTTATATATATATATATATATATATATATATATATATATATATATATATATATATATATATATATATATATATATATATATATATATATATATATATATATATATATATATATATATATATCTTATCTTTTGCAGATACTCATGGACGAAGTACATTCCTGTGTCTCCTACCTTCACCGGCTTCTCAAAAAAAAGATATTAACTAAATTTAGACAATATTACAACACTATGCTATTCATGTGGTGGTTATTGATAATGCCCTTGACAGTGGCATAATAACACCATGAAGAACCATGTCATCATAAAACAAACTTATTTTCTCCATAAAAACAATTCAAAGTTGCAAGATACATGCAAGGAAAAGATTTTTTCTTATAAATTAAGTACACTAAACATAGTAACAAGCAACCACTTAGACATGAAATATGGTGAATATAACTAATTTGCAGTAATAATCAATTAATGTACTGTAGATCAAGTACAAATAAAACGTTAGTTTTGTATTAACACTTACTGTAACATATAAGACACAAGACGCTCTGGGCGAGAAGTGAACACGTGACAAACTTTAAAAAGCCACCAGAAAATGCAGTTAAAATTTTGCAATTCCTAAATGAGTATGATGGCGTTATAATCATATCTCAAGACGCTTTGCTGCTGATTAAGATGTCGCCTGGAGCAGCTCAGACATTAAGAGTTAATACTAGACATGATAGTTATCAATTAATCAATCCACAGTCATCGACTCTAAACGTTTTTGGGCTGTTTTACTGATCCTCTGTGATTTTTTTTATCTCTCTGGGAACCCAGATTTTAATTCCATTTATTCATCTCAGTCACTGTTTTCCCCTGGCCCTCCTACTCTCAACTTTGCCCATTAAATATTTCTGTTATTATTCCTCTATCGCTAATTATTTAACCAAAGTTTCTATTTTTTCCTTTTAACATATACTTGAACAATATTTCTTGATTTTTTTTTAAATCTTAGTACTTCTTTTTTTTTCCATAACACCACATTTCAAAGTTCTCCAACCTCTTTCTGGTGTCTGCTGAAAATGTCCACGCTTTTGACTCATACAATTATCCAGATCATATAAAGCTTTCAGCAGCCTTTTCCACAAAGTGCCCTTAATTCCCTTTATATTAGATCTTTTAGATTATTTAATGCTGTTTTTGCTTGCTCTATTCTTGTTTTGATTTTTCGCACATCTACAGTCACAGCCAGTGTTATTTCCAAAATGCAAAAAAAAATTCCACTTGTTTTATTTCCTTGTTGCCTACCAATATGTTTTTTTTTTTTACTTCTTTCCAACTTAGAGACAACCATTACTTTCGGGTTTTATAGTAAGTATTAACTCTTAACCTATATTCTTCAACTGTTTCCACAAATATGTTAACCAGTTTTTAATGCCTCTTCACACTCTGTGATAAGAGCAGTATCATGTGCATAACATATATTTGATATAATTCTACCGTTAACTTGTATTCCTCTGTTGCTGCTTAGAACTTCTCTCATTAAGAATTCTCAATATATATTATACGATGTTTGAGATAGAATACTGCATTGCTTTATTCACTGTCTAATTTTGCACCAATTACTAGTTCAATATTTACTAACACTGCAGCCTCCAATGCCAGTAAATATTTTTAGGATTCTAATAAAGTATCTCCTTCATTAATGCCTTTTTTCTAAAAAATATACATAAGATAACCTCTCTAGTTCATTTTAATTTTGTAAGTCCAGTTTGATCATCTGTAGAATAAATAGCTGTTGCATAAAATTTGAAGAAATAGACATATGATGGTTCTGGACCTCACTCTTGATCCACATAATTGTACGGTATTGTGCCTGTTTAATGGTGTGATTTGGATAGTGAACTCATAACGTCACCAAACTTTGGGAAAGATGTGAGTTGTACATTCAACCATCCAGTGCAGAGTGGAGAGGCAACATTTTATCCTGATGCGAAAAAAAATATGCTATTAACCACGAGAGTCACATGAAATATGGCTTTAAAACCAATAAACCTGGAACAGGCAAGCTGTCTAGTTATACAGTTGCTAGTTGTGGCAGCCAACTAGACAAATAGTTTTATTCATTGGTGGGAACAGTGATCCACCAGTCATAGGAAAACCTGATGATAAATTGTAGGAACATTAAGAACAGCACATAATTTTATACACAATAACTGAGGAAAATTGAAAATAAAAAAATTAGTGACTAGTTTCCTAAATACAGAACCAAGTTAGCGTGGTACCTACTACTACTACTTTGTTGTCACTAGGAATCGAGTATGACGATCATCCAGCTATGGCGTGAAAGAATTGAAAAGGATTGCATCTAGTTGAAACCAGTTTTGGCTCCGACGATTTTTAAGTGGGTGCTGTCCGATTTCATTAGCCGTTGGTGACTTTGGTGTAACAATATTTATAATTACTCACAAATGATTAAAACTTTAATATCATTACTCATAAGATACTTTAAATAAAGTTGAATAAGTTGATTACAGTTCCGTAAGTGCAAAAACTAAGACTTAAACGAACCTGAAATCCCTCGTATTTCTTGTGAAAATATTTGAACACCTAACCGCGAGAGAAGTGTACAGCTGTTCTACAGTTCTAGTCGTTTCGTGTGGTTTGAGTCCGGGAGAAATTTCCTTTTCAACTGGCCCGATTTTTTGTGTTATTCTTATTTATTGTTGACTGATAGACTTTCCATAATTGTCTATATATTTTCTTCACTATATCTTTCCATATTGTGTCCAAATAACAGTTCTCCTAATTTTATTGTTTTCTGAAGACTGTGTTGTACAACAGTTATTCCAAACACGCGGTACAATGTCGTATTTTTTAATGACAGTCCGGGAAATCTAATGCGTTAGCTATTCCTTGCATCTTAAAACGCCTTACAATAAACGCCTGTAGATGAAGTGATGTTGGAATTGAAATGTTTGCCCAACATATCGTACAGCGCACCAGGCAGTACGCTTTGAGATTCCGTGATGAGCAGAGCTGAGTGGCAACTGATAGTAGCATTGTATATTCGACCTCCATGCGTTTGTATATGTATTCGGCCTCTTTATGCCCAATATGTTGGACTGTATAAAGGGGCATAAGAGAGCTTTGGAGTATAATAATGCAATTAATTAATTGAGTTGTTGGAAGTTAAGATACAGTGTAGCCAGAAATAATATAAAATATAGATAATAAAGGGAAATAAATAAATTCCAGTGTCATTATAGGTTTGTTTAAGTTAGTAGCATTATATTTGATCTCCATGCGGTGGTAAGTGGTATATAGGCTAGTAAACTCTGATAATACAATTATTTAATTTAGTTTTTAAAATTTAATTTACCGTTAAACATAAAGTCCATCAGCTTTTTTGTGAAAGTTAAATAGTAAATTCGATGGTGAGATCAAAGAAGCGTTCAGACAAGACAGAAATGTTCAGAATGAACCTGGTAGAGGTGTGGTTATATTAGTGAGGAAGTCTCTTTTTCTCTTGTGGAAAATGTAAATTTGTTGAATGCTCATTTGTATGATAAAGCGGTATGGTGCAAGGTCATTATTAAAAGGAAAATATAGTAATTGGTGCTGTGTATAGGGCTCCTATTACAAGTCTAGAGAAGAATCATTTATTGAATTACCTGATCAAGTTGTTTCCTTTCTTCACACAAGTTTTTCACTCATCCACTGGCCCAGTACCCAATTTCACCTTCACACACAATCACCCTGAAACTCTTTGCCACGCCCTCAATCGCTTGACTCAGTTAATTCCAAAATCTATCTTTCTCACTCTTCAGCTTCTCATCACACAGTGCATACCCAATCACTATTGTCACTTTTATTCTATCAAATATAAACTTCACACACACATACAGTACATTGTGAGCTTACACATCCATAATAAATCTTACACTTGGCCCATACATCATAAATAAGCACACCCACACCTTCCTTCCACCTGGTTGCACTGGCACTCACTCCTGACCAAACACACTTCACTCCATTCCACTCTTCCTTTCAGCTTCTTTTCACACAAACCGAGCACACTTAACTGTCCTCTTTTGAGCGCTTCCACCACCTCCAACCTCTTCCTCCATTTATTCCTCTTACATTCCACACAGCCACACCGACTGACTTACTTGAGCCCCAGACAGGCAGAGGATCCAGGTCAGAGGCTCATTCATTGAGCTTCTTCTGGAAAATAAAGATAGAGGAAAGGCGGACTCCCAACCCAGCGCTGCCCGCCTCATTAAAAAAGGTGTTATGAGGATGACCGCAAAATCTCTTAAGGGGTGGGTGGTGGGGTCGCCACACCAAATCTTCAACCACTTCTAGCATTTCTCATTCACCTGTACATGACACACTGAACCATCTCTCTCTACAACCTAAGTTTTACTTTTGTCCACATTTACTGCTAGGCCTTCACCAATCATGGGAATACCAACAGATAACTCAAAATATAGTCCTGCGGAGTTTTAATGTTCAAAAGTTGGTTAAAATGATGAACATGACACCTTCAAATACATTACGGTGATTGTTCCGAACTTTGAGCCATAAAAAAACACTAGTTTCCAAAAGTTAAGGTTGCACTACATTTATTCATATAATAATCCAAAGATGTACATTCAAGATTAAATATAGAACAAATATCACATAAATAACTGTATACCTTATAATAATAATGGTTGCCCCTCGTGTAACGAGGATGGCTGGCCCTAGGGCCACGGGGCCACCTACGCGTGAATTTGTTTAAGGTGTAGAAGCTGTCGCCAACACAACAACCACACCCTAAATTAACGAGCTGCTTGACCCAGTGTCAAGGAATAGTCCGAGAAGACCGAAAAACTTGCCAACTGCACTGGCTAACCATTACCCCGGAATACGACCCACAAATCGATTAACATCCAGGTCCCAATTACTGTTGGGTAGGCAGAGGCAAATGGCGTGAAGAAACTTGCCCATAGGGTGAAACTGTATGGTAATGCAGTGGAAGCGCCCCTTGGAGAAAAAACCCGAACCATCACAAACACACTTAAATTACTAAAAAAAAATAATTCTCCATGACCCGTGGAAGGATAGCACCTGTGATTGGGGTGAATGAGACAAACTGTAAAATCTAGACATTTCTATTCCCTCCAACACTACAGACACAATCAATAATGGTACACCAACATATGCGCACCTCTTAACCTGGCTTACAACACTACTCTGGGGAATAAAAGTTATACATGATATTGAAATTATTAGAAACTTAGAAAATGGCTCTTTAGAAAAACAACAATTTCAAATTATTAAGAAATGTTGCTTGCTCACATGAACAGGCCTTAAGAGCTTTCAACAAAATAAAATCACTTCACTGAGAAAATGGTGTAGTAGGGTGTGTC
>NW_024749657.1:13849775-13909617 GCF_018991925.1 Homarus americanus
TTCCCTGTCTAATTAACTCCCTGTCTAATTTAGTTTTGTCATCATTACTAACACTATTTCCCTGTAATCTTTCACTTTGTTTACCCGCTCCCACTGCAGTCTCCTCCACCCCAGTGCCCATATTTCCCCCTAGCAGTTTAAAGGGTTCGATATCCTTTGAACTGCCCTCTGGAGAGACCCAGCCAGGGTTGCAACCCCATCCCTAGACAGGTGCATCCCATCCCTAGCACACACACACACACACACACACACACACACACACACACACACACACACTTGAAACAATCACACACCTGACACCCCTGAAACACACCTGACACCCCTGAAACATACCTGGCACCTGAAACACATTTGGTACCTGAAACCTACACACACACACACACACACACACACAACTGACACACCTGAAGTGCATACACGTGACACACCTGAAACACACACCTGACATACCTGAACCACACTTGGCACCTGACACACCTTAAACATTCCTAGCACACCTGAAGCTCCTGGCACCTGACATACCTGACACATCTGAAACAAACCTGGCACCTGGCACCTGACACACACACACACACACACACACACCTGAGACACCTGAAGTGCACACATCTGACACACCTGAAACACATACACACCTGACTTACCTGAAACACACCTGGCACCTGACATACCTTAAACATTCCTAGCACACCTGAAGCACCTGGCACACCTGATACATCTGAAACACACCTGGCACCTGATACACACACACACACCTACCTCAGCCTGTAGCAGATGGTCAGCTCGTTCACATTCTGCTCCTCCTCCTCCTGGGTAAAGTTGTATCGGACGAACACGTCGCTACTTGCTGGAGCCCACAAACCCCGCTGTAACGACACCACCTTCACCTGTTCCTGCTGTTGTTCCATACCTATAGTATATCAACAAGTTAGCAGGTGGTGACATACACACATACAAACAGGATATTTGTTGGAGACTGTACAGTCATAATCCAAAGTTTCGACACCCCCCTGGGTAGGTGTTTGCCGAGCCAGGGTTGAGGTAAGGCTGGGTGATCGGACGCAGACATTCCACCACCACAACACCTCGAGACTCACAGCGCACGAGCTTGGAAGGAAATTTTTACGAACGAATTTTGACATGACATGCACCTGCATAGCAAAATTTCATTCATAACATTGTTGGCACACATAACAATAGCAAGTTAGGAGTGAGGCATAAGAAACTTGGGCTGTTCTCGACCCAGTTATGAAATATGAATATTGATAACATCACGTGTTGGTGGACTAAAAGTATCGTGTTGGAAATTAGCTCCAAGTTGCCAAACACCATGAGTAGGACGTCATAGATATTTATCATTCTGGTGAAAAATGAAAAATAATCATATGCGTAACTAGTTGTAATATTGGTGACCTCTGTGCCATAACTCTCATAATCAGAGACATTATGAAATGAGATTTAAAAACTAAAAGCAGCAGTACACAGGAAACAAGGCAAGTGACCAAGAAGTAGTCACTTATGATGACACACGGCCAGGCATCTACACTGAGGGTCGAGGTCTTCGGCAAAGTCGCTGCTCCAGACCAGACAAAAATTGTTTGGGTGATATCATGATTACTGTGAATTGCAACATTCCAAGCCGGAATCTCAATATGGTGTCTTTTTATGATCAGGTGACATTCATGACCCAATACATAAATTGTTTATTTGATTCTATTTACATTAGCATCAAATTATTAATTTTAAGTAATTTGCAATAAAAACACACAGAAGACGTTGCCAAATTTAGTGTATTATAAATAACATTATGTTAATGACACTGCTATGTCGGTCGGCAGCAGTTCCACCTGCTGCAAGCCTTTCCTGTTTGGTGATAGTTTTATACAGTCATGACAATTATTCAATGAGTGGCTTACGTTTGTAGTGGAGGTGAGCCGACAGTAAGAATTGACAGATTGTTACATCGTTTGTGAAAAGCTATATTTCAACGTAGTCATATAAATTTTGACTCAAGGAACAGGAATTCGAAGGTGACCCAAGAATCACCCCCAAATAATGTCACCAGCTTGACATTTTAGAGTTCATTCAAGGTCATAATGTAATAACCGGAAACAGCAACTGAAGTTGCTACAAAGACCATGTTGGTGTCAAATGAAAGTTCTTATTAAGACAAAGCATTTTTATTTGGAGGTATTACGTGGTGTTGTCAACCATAACATCTGTAAATGAAATGAAATTTTAGAAACACAAAATCATCCAAAAATGAATATGATGAGCCAAGTTAATACAGAGGAGCAACATTTATGCTTTGCAATTAATAAGATATATAATTTATTCAAACCTATATCAGTTTGGATAATTGAGATGGAATGCTCAACCAAGACTTTCACCAGTAGTAATTCCAGTAGTAATTGCTTAACAAATCTTACTTATTGCAGTACTGAAAAAAGAAACAATCATTTTAATGGGCCAGACACACAATAAAGTTCAAACATTATATTATCCTTTTATATGCACTTTGCACAAATCACTTCAAACACAAACATTTGCACAACTGTGTACAAGCAAGATTTTCCCTCTTACGAGTACATGAGCAATCAACACTATGCTCCTTGCGGCAGCCACAGTTTGTTTGAGAGGTGAAATAGTTGTGTGGCAATGGCTTGAGATGTCCACACAGGCAAATGACTATTGTCATCTTCTTGCCAGCCGAACGAACATGGATCCTCATCCGATAGATTCGCATGGTGATTCATAGCCCAGATCGATGACTGGTAAAGTGCCCGTCTAAGATGCAGACGAAGTGTGTTGTGTGTTGGTGGAATACGCTGGACATCCTGGCTCTTCTGACAGAACATGTTCATCCTGAGAATATCAACCTAAACAGCAGTTGCGTTCAAGTCATAAAGCTTACATATAAATGACTCAATAGCAGCCAATTCATCATCATTCAACGGTTGGAAAAGGGAGTGGAAAACTTTCACAAGTGTTTGTGTAATTTCTAGGTGCCTTAGCCAGGTTTTCCACCAAATACGTTTACCATTGTCCTTGAATTCATTTGAAGTATCACACCCCGATAAGGCGTGAATCATTGGTAGTGCAAGGCAACGTTCTGGACCAATGTGTAGATAGAGGAGGTTAACATGAAGCAACTTTTCATGTTTCCTACAACCAAAAGCGATCCACAGTTCAGTGCTAGGATTTACTGACTGTAAACTTGAAACTGCCCTATGAGTATGACTAGAACGTCTGTATCTCCTGTTCGGACGAGAACAGAGTTAGGATCCTGAAGGGAATGGACAAGATGCGCAACAATTCTCCAGTCAGCTTCTTCGTGATTACAAGTCTCTGTTGTGTTATTTCCATGCCCCAAATGCACAACAAAGTCCCCTGAAGTTACATACAAATCCTTGTTGCTGGAATAGTATTGATTTTTAACTGCTTCGTTTGTCAGAAATGTGAACAGCTCCTCTTCGTTATTAGAGTCTGCCAGAAACTTTTCCCAACTTTTCTGACCTTGAGGAATCTTTACCGATCCACCGACTCGTTGTCGAGTTCCTTCACCAGCTGTATGGACGCTACTGTTTCGTGTGTTGCCTCTGATGTCTTTTGGGAAGTATCGATCCCATACCAAGTCAAGACGATAGCAAATCTTCAGTTCGGCACGTAGGCAAGGACAAAATACAGAACAAACATAAACATCAAATGTTGAACATGTTGGCTTTGGCTTCATTGTATGGATAAGGAACCCACCTTCGATAACTACAACATCGTGGCATGCAGGTGCGATGAACCCACTTATTTCCTCCACTGAATCCATTTCTTTGTCAGGATGCAATGGAACAGTGCAGCCTTGTCTGTTGTTATCTTTATTGCAGGAGAAGGGTTTACAGACTCATACTTGAAGAAAAGAGGCAAATTTCCTTAGCGTGTGTGCAACGAGACAAAAAGTTGGCCATACAGTGAGGCATGATCTTTGAAGTGAGACAGTTTCTTCATGGTTAGTAAATTGTTTTGTCTGTCCCTTTTGAAAAAGGTCAGCTTGTTTTTCTTAATTGCATCCATCATCCAACGTGTTCGGTCTTACAAAACAGACACCTTATACTGTTGTTACGAGTTGGGGATTTAGAAACTGGTTTAGAATATAGTTAAAAGTCTACCCAGATCCCAACAGGCAACAACAATAAAAAACTAAACAAACAAAGACAATCGGACTATAAAAGGGTAGACAAAGGATGCGAGTTTTTGCTGTGTATAATAAAGTACAATAAATTCCTTAACAAAATATCCAGCTTTCTATAATTTACCCTTAACCATACTTAACTTAAACATACGCAGCATTGGCTTAACAGTATATACATATTTATACAACATACAACAATCTGAAGCAAGTGGAGGTGGGAGGTAATATAGGGTTACAATACTCAAGTGCGGTGCTGAAGTGTCTGACGAGTAGGGCTGAGTATTGAAGAAGATGGTAGGTAGTCACTGTGCCGTAGGTTTCCAGGATAGATAATCCAAGTGTGGTCATTTCCCAGAGTGAACTGAACTCTCCTCGATCCGGAGCTGATGAGGAAGAGTTGCAGGAGGTGATGCAACAACCAGGATATGGAGAAAGGAAACCCCGGAGTGGTGACTAAGACTAGTCATACTCGGGTCGCGTCCCTAGATGGCGTTGCTCCGTAGTGCTGGGTAGTTAGATCATGACAATAGATGGCGTGGTTCGTAACACTGTAGTCTTCATATTGTGCCTGACCAAGCTTGTCAATTACTGTCACTGTTTCAACTGACAATGCTGATAGGCATACTCGTCGACAAATTGACACCAATTCTGGTTTCTCCTCTTGAAATGGATTTCTTTTGAAAATAACTGCCTCCACTATATTTTGGAAATTTAGCATGAATCACATTTGATATGAGTGACTTCCTAGTGGTGAGGAAGAACTTCTTGTCTATCAAGGACATCAGAACTGTCCCTAAATTCTTGTACTAGATAGACAAGACAAAGTACCCATTTTGCCAGGGATGCAGGATCTCCTGTTAGACCGTTGATACACCCAATACTCTTCACTAGTTTGGGTAAAATTAATACTTCCTTAACAGGCCTACAGATATATTTTATACGTCAATCCGTATGTTGTATTTCTTAAACCTTGGTTAACATTAAAGGACTTCTGAAGGTCACATGGTTAACCCCACCACTTAATACCTCTAAATAAAAATGCTTTGTCTTGATAAGAGCTCTCATTTGACACCAATATGGTCTTTCTGGCACCTTTCATTGCTGTTTCAGGTTATGACTTAATATGACCTCTACAGATCAAGTTGGTGACCTTATTTGGGGTCAGATTTTGGGGGCACCTTCGGATTCATGTTCTTTGAGTAAAAATCTATATGACCACGTTGAAAAATCGCTTTTCACAAGCGTTGTAACAGCATGGTCCTGCTGACCCCGCTATTGCTCTCATTGACAGGTTGGTCAGTAGTCGCAGCATCGCACAGGTCCATCTTTTATTATAGTCCAAGACACTAGGGGGTGTTTTAATCACCCTTCTTAGGCCAAAAGGTTTGATGTTTTTTTTAAATGTACATTATATGATAAAGTAAAAATATCGTTTCTTACTTGATACAGCCTGGCCAAATACCTATGGCAAAGGGTTAAAAATTGTACCGCGCATTGGCTTTTTTTTTTACGCAGGGAAATAACAACAGAGCCTGTCGTCTCTTTGATCTTGATTTGTACACACACTGCATAGGAAAGATGTGCTCTGTATTCTCTGCTTCAGGTCGCCCAAATTATTCAGATGGATGGTCATGTTTCACTTGAATCTGCTAAACATTGACATAACACACCCTGGTGTACGCCAAATGGAGGCTTGTCAGTTAAACACAATACAAAATCCTTTGCAAGGACACAAGTAGATCAAACACTGGAACAAACAATCATTGCGGATGCTGAATCCCGTCTGAGAAGGATTTCTATTTTTAGCCAGTCAATTGTAGCTCGCCAAAGGTGGATGACAACGCAAGCAATGCGAAGTGCAATTGTTGTCAATTTGATGTCCATGTTAGGTATGAAACAGCATGAGGGATCAGCTCAAGAGCTCAAATTTTACAGAATTCAGAGAGACAGTGAAGACCCGCAAAAGCTGATCACAGGCATTGAATCAAAGCTCATTTCCTTTGTAGAAGCTGTTAGTGATGAAAATTGTATTACATTTCAACTGGCTGTGCAGTTTCCGAAAAAGTTAAGGAAAAGTTGACACAGTGTATTGATAGTGGCCAGAAGTGGTGTGATGAGTTCGTAAGAGGTTACTTTAATGATGCTAGTAGATTTGAAAAACCAATACCACGGCGTAGAGTGAAGAACTTTGCAACAGAGGAAGTAAGGATCAAGTTAACTGGGAAAGAGATGAAGATCCAAGAGATACGAGCAGCAAGAGGCCTATTTGGAAGGTTCTTATACCTAGCCAGAGAAAATTATATTGATCTTTCTAAAGTTTTTAGTTACTCTATCACCCCTGTACCTGCATCTCTGGCACATCTTAATGGAGTAATCAGTAAAACAGGAAAGTCTGCACTTGTAAAGAAACTTCAAACGAAAGTAAACAGTCGATGCTTGTGTTATAGATATAATGTTTCTCATCAGATCTTTATCCGATCTTCCTGCTACCTATGGCAGGGTGGCTAAAGTCTTGCTGTTAAAGTTGTGTGCTCATCCGAGACGTGTGGACTTTGTGTGTGATACTTATACAAGTCCATCACTCAAGGACAATGAACGATACATGCGTGGTGCAACCGAGGTCAACATTTTTATTGCTGGCCCTGAACAGAAACGACCAAAAAACTTCAGTCAAGCACTGTCATCCGGCCTATTCAAGAAGTGAATGGGAAAAAGACACCTACAAAGAAATGTTAGACGGCCATGAAATCTATCTAGCACTAGAAGAATAGTGTTATAAGTTTGAAGTAAAAAGGGGATCAGTGTTTCGGCAGATTGTACCTGACTTGGCTGTCAGCATGAGGAAACAGACACGAGTTGTTTTGCTTGTGAACCATATCTAGGAATCCATGACAGATGCTCAGGTTAGTGTCAGAGCAAATGACACAGATATATTAATGATCTTTCTTCACCATGTTGCAAAGGGTACTCGTACTACTCAAAGTTTGGGTTGACCTTAGATTTAGCAGCAACAACTCTCGTAGATATATAAATGTTACTGCCCTTGCTGCTAATTTAGGAGAGACCATCTGCTTTGCTTTACCAGCAATACATGCTTTTGCAGGATACGACAACACATTCATTATTCGTGCGAAAAGGAAAGGTACAGTCACGAGCCATAATAACGAGGACACCCTGCTTGAACGGAAGGTGAGGCGAGGTGGCCTTTCTGGACGACGACTCACCATGCTGGCAACGATGCGACACAAAATCACACTCCAGACCATAATTTGTCGAATGGTCGTTTCCGGCTCATCACCATAGACAGAGCTAGAGAAGCCAGTAACATTCCACATGAATATTAGACCTGAATAATAAAGATATTGAATATGAATCTGATACAATGATATAAGTGCAATCAGGTGTACATTGTGAAATCTGCATTACCATTAATGCTGTAAGAAAGAACTTCATATTAAAGCAAAGTTGCACTAACTGAAACAGCAACAACTTATATCACAAAGGTAATGTTTACAGTTAATATGTCATTCAAAGCTGGTGGTTAGAGTAATAATATTAGTATACTACTCAGAGAGACAGACAGCTTTAATCAGAATTTTGGGTTAGGATGGTTTGACAAGCTTATGCTATGTAAAAAAGGGTACTGATTAAAAAAAAAAAAAGCAGTCTTATTGATCCCACGTAAGACGAAGTTGCCATTTTCGCCACTTTCGGCCAAATTGTACCATATTTGGCTATATTCTCTTTGTCCGCATATATATATATATATATATATATATATATATATATATATATATATATATATATATATATATATATATATAGCTAGAAGATGTGAAATACACGAAAGCGCTTGGGAACTTCGTGTTTTCGTCTTTCCTTGTGGTTATCAGCATATACCTAGATCACGCGCACCTACAGTGATTTACTTGCATATATATATATATATATATATATATATATATATATATATATATATATATATATATATATATATATATATATATATATATATATATATATATATATATATATATATATATATATATATATATATAGATTGTCGGACCGTAGTCCGACACGGGCCTTTGCCTATAGGCGGCCCGTTTGGTGGTTCCGGCTGGAGCTCCAGGAGCAGCCAGACCGGATTGGGATTGGAGGTGGTCCCACCTGCAGATTGGAGGGATACTGCAGGTTGCAAGTGTGAGCGGACCCCCGATCAGTGGACGCTTACCACCAGCCCCCACTCTTGGACGTGGTCAGCTTCGGAGTGGCGCGCCCCCCGAACTGGGGTCCGCACTTGCTGGGAGAGGATGCTTTCTAAGCTATCTGGGTGGTGGGTATCGTGTGATGACCCGGAGTAGGTGGTGAATGTGGTCTGTATGGGCCTTTCGGGTTAGAGTGGCCGCTGGTGTTGTGTGTGTTTCTTGGGAGATTTGAGTTCTGTTTCGGAGGCTTTGTGTGACCTCGCAATCGAGGAGATAGTGTTCAAGTGGGTTGGCTGCTGGCTCCTGACAGTAGGTGCATTCCGTGACGTCATTTCCGATCATCTGCCAGGAGCACTTGTACCCTAGTCGTAGTCGGTGAAGGCTGACTTGGGTTTGTCTTGGAGTTTTCTTGTCTGCGAAAGGTGGTTCCCCTTTTGTGGCCGCCAGGTACCATTTGGCTGATTGGGAACCAGCGTTGAGTGCATGAAGGAAGCTCTTTTTGATGTGGAGCTTGGTGGTCTTTCTGAGGTGATTCTTGATCTGTTGCACACTTGCTGGAACTTGGATGTGTACGCTACTAGAACGTGTAGCTGCCTTGGCTGCTTCGTCTGCCACGTCGTTTCCTCCGATCCCTACATGACTGGGAATCCAGTGTAAGACGACTGGTCGGTTTTGGCTTTGGAATTCCTGTAGCTGTGCGAGGATCGAGGTGATGATGTGGACGTTGTCTCTTGGTTGACTGTGTTGCAGCGCCTGCATGGCCGATTTCGAGTCCGTGTGAATTATGACGGACTTGTTGTGTTGTGTTGCAGCGTGTTGTAGGGCCTTTGAGATTGCTACCAGTTCTGTTTGTGGGGTGGAGCAGTCGTTGGAAAGTCTCCATTGGAGGGTCTGACCTTGGGTGTAGAAGGCCGCTCCGGATCTGTGATGTTTTGGGTCCACCGAGCCGTCTGTGAAGTATGATGCTGCATCAGCCGGTGTCTCGGTGGCTATGGCTTGGAGAGATATTTTTTTGAGGTCCTCCTTCTGGAGGTTGGCTTTACTATCGCCGAGGTCGGTGAATTTGAGTGTGGCTGGTGGAGGGCTCCATGGTGGATGAACAGCGTAACCATTGTCTCGTGTGTCTTGGTTGTTCTTGACGAGTGTTTCTGCTTGCAGGTGTCGGATGACCTCGCTTGCCTCGTGCGACCAGGTGGCCCCTCGCACTCTGTGGTCGAGGTGGAGGGAGGGACTGATTCGGATCTTGGCAACTGTGGGCTTGTCTGCTCTACAGATTTTGGCGAGGAGACCGGCTGTCACCTGCTTGACTCGTACTGCCAGGGGTGGTAGCTCGGTTTCCATTTGCAGATTGCAGATTCTGGTCCACATGGGTGCTCCGAGCATGGTCCTGAGAGCATTGTTTTGAATGACTTCTAGCTTAGCTGTTTGGTCTTCTCTCAGTCCAATGAGTGCTGGAGCACTGTAATCTACCAGCGATCTGATGGCGGCTGTGTAGTAGGCTTTGAGCACATGAAGGTTTGCTCCTGCGGATTTGCTGGTGAGCGACCTCATTATATTGTGTCTGCTCTTCGTCCTGTGCCTGAGATACTCGAGATGCGGCTTGAAGGTGAGTTCCTGGTCAAACCAGATTCCAAGACACTGGTAGGCGTTGGTCCAGACTACCGGCGTGTTTTGTATGGAGAGCAACTTGTCTGGTGTGTCTGTGCAGATGGCCATCGCTTTCGAC
The DNA here is from genome assembly GCF_018991925.1 of Homarus americanus. Lineage (NCBI taxonomy): Eukaryota > Metazoa > Arthropoda > Malacostraca > Decapoda > Nephropidae > Homarus > Homarus americanus. Next base: position 13,859,893 of record NW_024749657.1, read on the forward strand.
TTGGCTGGATTTATCTTGAGTCCAAGTCTGTTGCACTCCTCTTCTATAAGTTGGAGTGCGTGTTGCGTGTTGGCTAGTCTGTTCGATCCTCTTACTATAAGCTGTAAGTCGTCTGCATAGCATAGGAGCTTGGCTGTTTGTCTGAAGGGAAGTTTGACTAGATTTTCCATCAGGACATTGAACAGCATTGGACTGAGGATGCCTCCTTGTGGGGTTCCGTTTTCGTGGACCCTGTAGCTTGAGGTTGCTCCCTGAAAGCGTACTCGTGCTTCTCTCTGTGTGAGGTAGTTCTGGATCCACCCCAGCAACCTTCCTTTGACGCCTTTTTTAGCGAGCGTAGTTGTAATGGCCAAAGGATTTGCTAGTTCGAAGGCTTTCTCCAGGTCGAGGAAGACCACCAGAGCTGGTTTGTTGTCCACTGTGCTGAGTATCTCGGCGATGTTGTTGCCTGTGCCGGTGTTCTCGGTGTAAGCAAAGATGTGAGGGTGTGGGCTGCCTACTTTCCACTTGAGTCGGTTGAGAGCCATTCTTTCTCCGGTCTTCGCTATGCAGCTGAGAAGGGAGATGGGCCTCGGTTTGTCTGGTTCTCTGGGCTTTGGAATGGGCTGTATATCTGCCTTCTTCCATTCCGGTGGGAGTCTTTGTGCTGTCCACGAAGCATTGATGGCTTGCAGCAGAGCCTCGTGTCCGGCTGTACCGGCATGAGAAAGCATGGAGTAGGTTATCCTGTCGGCCCCTGGAGCTGTATCCTTGCTTCGTTTTAGCGACTTCTGGAGTTCTTGCTGGTTGAATGGTCTGTCAGTGTCATCTTCACTGTTGCAGGCCTCTTCGATCATCTGGAGTCTGACCTGTCGCAGACGCCGTTGTGTCTCCTCCGCCTGTCTCGGGAGGTTCTTCGTTGCTGCTCGGTCAGAGAACAGTTTTGCAAGTCTCTCGGCTTCCTCTTCTGGGTTGGGATGAGTTGGTGGTGGTGGTGTTGCCTTCCCAGATGCCCTTCGGATCTGGGCCCACATCTTGCCAAGGGAGGTGTGCTCGTTCAGTTCGGAGCACCACTTGAGCCAGCTTACGTTTTTAATTTCTTCCTTCTCTTCCCTGGTATCCTTAACTATGACTTGCAGGAGATGTCTGTTTGTTGCCGTGGGATGTCTCCTGTAGTTTCTTCGGGCCATGTTCACTCTGTGGTTGAGTTCTTTCACCCTGGGACAGTAGTACCAGTAATCATTGTACTGTCTTGATGTGGGTTTTGTTTTTGGGATAGCCTCTTCTGCCGCTAGGTGAAACGCCTCGACCAATTGGTGGTGGAGGGTTGTCTCATCCGCGGGTGCTGCGCCGGCCGGCTGTGATTTTTCGCGCCACTTAGCCAGGTGTTTCTTGAAGAGTCCCCAGTCTGCCTTTTGAGTGTTGTATCTCCATCTCGGGGGGGGTGGAGTGGGGAGTTTGTTCACCTTGAGCGTTGTTAGGGTGGCGAAGTGGTCACTGGTCAGCGTGGGGTGTATCTGCCAGGAGGCCGAAGGCTGTAGTGCACTGGAGACGAAGGTTAGATCTAGCCTTCCTCCCCTAGTGTGGGTGGGCTCTCCGGTGTTCAGGAGGCAGATCTCGGGTGTATCTTGAAAGGTGGTGTATAGGTGTAGGCCGTCTTCATTTGTGGGGCTTGCCGAGCTTAGGAAGGGATGATGTGCGTTGAAATCCCCTCCTATGAGTGTGGCGTGGTCAGCGGCCGAAGCAAATAATTGAGTAACCTCCAGCGAGCCCCTTGGGTTCTTGTGGATGTTGTGAACAGTTAATTCCCGTTCTTGGAGGCTTACTTTGACGGCCTGTGTCTCGATGTTTTCCCCACATGGAAATTGCTGCGTGACATCGGCGGAGGGTATGCTTGACTTGACCAAGATCATACATCCTCTTGTTGACGCCTGCGTGAAATGCCTCCTGTATGTCTTGTAACCGCTGAATTTGAAACAGTGGTGTTCTTGTAGAAGTGTTTCTTGTAGGAGTATGATGTCAAGCTTGTCCTTGGCTGCTGCTTCTTGTAGGAGGTGTTTCTTGTTTTTGATGCCCTGAGCATTCCATGTAAGGATGTTCAGGGTGCTGACGTTTTCCACCACTGTTTCATCGGGGACTTCTGGTGGTTCTCGATGGAGATGTCCAAGCTCGATTCCAACTGGATCAGGTCCATGTCTTCGTGTTCTGTGGTTTTTGCCTTCTGGGCCGTGGTTCGGTTCAGGGGAGTTGAAACGTCCAGTTTCTTTCTGGGAGCTGTCGGTATCTTGGGAGCTGTTGGTATCTTGGGTTCTCTGGTGGCCTTCTTCGGTGTAGAGTGTACCTCGGCTGTTACTCGTGTGCGGACCGGCGTGGCTTCCTCCACTGAGGTGGCTGGAGCTGTGGCGACTTGCCCGAGGACGCTCCCCATGAGTATTTGGAGCTGTGTGGGTTGGATCTTGTGGCCCAGTAGTCCGGCTAGGCCCTCCGCGAAGGTTGTCAGTACCTTGGCTAGGTCTGATAAGTGTATCATTCCTTCTGGTGCCTTGGTGTGTGCTTCTTTTGTCTTGCTCGTGGTTGTCGTTGTCTGCTGCTTGGGTGGCTGAGGTGTGGCTGTAGTGAGGCCAGGAAACTGGGCTGCACTTTGGGTGTTGACTGGCTGAGGAGGTTGTCTCTGTTGTTTGGGCCTTTGGGTTCCCCACACGAAGGTACTTGGTGGGGCTGGTGTGTAGGCGGTGGGGGCCGGTCTTGCTGCTGGTCGGTTTGCCTGGACCCTCTTTGTTCTCTCGGAGCATCCAGGATTCCAGGCGTGGTGTTTGCCCCCGCAGTTGGCACACTTGGGGGCAATTTTTTCCCCATTTTTCAGCTTGGTGAGGCAGGAGTGTGTGCCGTGCTTCTGTGCGCAGACTGCGCAGATTTCCTTGTACGTGCACCTTGTCTGATGGTGCCCGTATTTCTGGCATCTGAAGCACCGCAGGGGCTCTGGGACGAAGGGCCTCACTTCGTAGATCCCCCAGGTTTTGAGGTCTATGGTGCTGGGGGGTGAGCCGTAGTGCGTTATGAGCACTTGTTTCGTGGTGGCCGTCTTGTCGGACAGGGGAGAGCATCTCTCGGCTTTTAGGATCTTCGGGTGGTTCTCCAGGGGTTCGAGAGGTAGTTCCTTTGGGTACCGGAGGACTACCGACTTCATCAGTTTCTGGGCGGGGTCTAGCTTGGTTGAAGTAATGGTGGTGGTGCTTTGCAGGTAAGTGTCGAGGGTGGTGGCGGAGTTCTTGTCTTTGGGGTGAACGATCATCTCCCCCTTTAGGTTGGGCCGCACTGAGAACTTGGCCAGAGGATTTAGCTTTTCCATCTCTGTGACGGCGGCATATGTTGTTTTTGCGTCCGTTTTCGTGATCCGGAATTTTGGCAGTGTCGTTGGAGGTGAGCTGGTGGTGGTGATGGGTGCCTTTGGGGCTGCTTGACGGCATTCGTTTCCCGAAAAAGCACGTCGGCGTTTCTTGTTTTCTACCTTCGTCCAGTTGTCCTCAGTAGCGGTAGCAGTGGTGGTGGTGGTGGAGGTGGTGGTGGTGGTGGAGTTGTTGGAGGTGGTGGCAGTGTTCCTAGTTTTCAGGGCTTCATTGAAGGCGCGTAACTGGTCTGCTTTCTCTGTGCGAAGCCTGTCGTGGTTCGGGTCGTCAGGTTGGCGGTTCAGGCGGGGATCGCGGTTAGGAGGGCGTACGCGCTCCATAACCGGGTTTATTTATTTTTTTTTTTTTTAGATCCTACCTATTCCGGTTGAGTAAATAGCAGAGGAATTACAGCACTCCCCACTAGCTGGTGGTCGTAGAGTGGTTCCTGAGCTTCTCTCCCGGAGCCCCGATTGGGGAAGCCTACTTCCTAGTGTATGTGACTGCTCACTTATAGACGTGAGCTAAGTGTGCCTATTTGGGAAGGATAAGGATTGCTACCCTCTTTCCAGGTGGACCCGCACGATCACGGTTTTCCTGGAAAGACTCGGCTGGGGAGGGTTTTGCTCCGACCCCCTTTCGTGTTCACAATCTCCTGGGAGGGAGGTGAACAGTTACAGGGGGGACCGCAGGACGAATACACTTTTGAGGGTGCAGGTCCCTAGGCCAGAGCGAAAAAGGAAAAATAGTAGTAGAAGGAAAAGGGCTCAAACCACGCCGGGAATATCGCGCTATAACTGCTCTCCAGCTGGAGTGTGGGTCACTCACACCACCAGTGGGGAGGGCAAGCTAATGCTCGATAAACCAAGAACGCTCGTGAGTTGTTGTGGGCGATGACAGTCGTGGGTGGTCCGGTCCGGGAAGATGGCCAACAATGGCACAAGGGAGAGGGCGGTCTTCAAAGTTCCGGGTCCAGCAGGAGGTCTTGTTGAGAGGTCTTCTTGGTTCAGGAGCGATGTGATAAGTGTATATATATATATATATATATATATATATATATATATATATATATATATATATATATATATATATATATATATATATATATATATATATATATATATATATATATATATATATATAGGGCATTCTCGACCTTGTCACTGTTGTTCCAGCCGTTCACCGCCTCTGGTAACTCGTAACTCTCGGCTAGCTCCAATCATGTTGGTTCCACTGTGTTATGCAGTCTCTTAATTTACTTTAATATCCTGGTTCTAGGCTTAACCAAACAAAAAAAAGTGAATTAAATCAAAAGGGAATAAAAATAAATAAAGTAAACCTTTACGAATTTAATAAAATTAAATACTAACACAATAAAGAGCCTCGTAGACTGTCACAACAAATTGATTCACTATCGAAATAATACAAATGATACTAAAAAATCGAAACATCAAAAGAACTGCTTAAACATATAGAATAAAAATAAAGCACTGGATTAAGTTAACACTGCATAAACATATAAAATAACTGACACGGAAATTAACTATAGTGAAACAACACTGAATTACTTAAATGTAACTAAGCAAGCACTGATGGACACATAAGAGACATGAATAGGTACTCACATAGTTATATCACATTGGTGGTGACAGGAACAACACAGAAATAAAATAAAGTATAAGTAACAGGTGACGGGAGTCACTCAAAAGAACGTGGACTGAATGACAGGAGGACTGGACTGAACTCCGTCTGCTGGTGGGTACTATATATAAGGTCGGCTCCCGCCAGTGCGACAAGCCCGTGAAACATGGGTCATTTAACGATGCAGATGGTCGTTAGAGAAACAAAGAATGCTTGTTACAATACTAAATGAAGAAATAAGATGGGCTTGAACAAATAATGACAGTTAAAACCTAAACGGCACAGGGTAAGGTGACTAGAATATATAATATGGAACAACATTGAAGCATGTTATAAAAAAAAATAGAAAAATACGACAGGTCGTAACACTTCCCCCATAAAAAAAAATTTTTGCTTGCACAAATTTTGATATGACATAAGTGCTCATTCTCTGGGTCTAGATAACAGATCAGCAAGCACATCGTCTGAACCCTTTACATGTGTAACATGTAAATTATAGTTCTGAAGGAACAAACTCCAGCGAATTAATCTCTAGTTTTTTAACTTGAATGTTTTGAGAAACTGCAATGGTTTGTGATCTGTATAAATTACAATAGGCCTACTTGGTAATAAATAATAACTGAAATGTTGCAAAGGTAGGATAATTGACAGCAATTCTTTTTCCACTGTTGTATAGCGGGTTTGAGCTGGATTGAATTTTTTACTATAAAATGCCACTGGGTGGTCTACACTGTCATCATCCTCTTGCAACAGGGCATAACCTGCAGCGAGATCACTAGCATCACAGGCTAGCTTGAAAGGCTTAGAGAAATTAGGGGCTCCCAAAATAGGGTATGAGCATAATGCATTTTTCAAGCTTTGAAAAGAATCCTGACACCTTGAAGTCCAACAAAAAATATTACCCTTCTTCAACAAATCAATAAGGGGTAGTGCCAACTCGGCAAAATTACAAATATATCTCCGGTAATAACCCACACAACCCCAAAATCTGCGGACTTGTCGTTTGTTACATGGAACAGGCATCTGAGAAATAGTGTCACACCTTGCTGTGGGAGGAGCAAGTTTTCGCAACCCAATTACATGTCTCAGATACAAAAGTTGAGCACAAACAAATTCTGACTTAGCAAAGTTTATAACAAGTCCTACATTTTCTAACTCAGTGAAGAGAGCGTCAAGCTGACATAAATAGTCTGACCACGTGTCAGAAAAAATTTCAACATTGTCTAAATATACTACACAACCAGGCAAATTGGCCGTGACTTGTGACATCAGCCTTTTGAAAGGTGGCAGGGGCATTGCAAAGCCCGAAAGGCATAACATTAAATTTATAGGTCTTACCTAATGTCACAAAACTGGAGATGTCTTTAGCACGACGGGTCAATGGTACTTGCCAAAACCCTCGAAGGCAATCAATCTTAGAGAGGAACTTGGCGTTCCCGATTGCTTTGATGCAGTCGTCGACTCTTGGTAGAGGGAAGATGTCCTTGTTGGTGACGGCGTTGACCTTGCGGAAGTCGATGCAGAATCGAAGAGTGCCGTCCTTCTTCGGTATGAGAGTGACTGGTGAGTACCACTCGCTGGTCGCTGGTTCAATGATGCCCATGGACTCCATGTTGGCCAACTCCTGCTTCACTTTCTCCACCTGGTTCGGATGGATACATAAGAAAATAAGGAGTCTGCAATAGGCCGGTTGGCCTGTGCATGTCAGCTCCTGTCGAGAGTTACTACCACTCTCTATACGGTAGGGAGCCTGCTTGTTAAGTTTATCAGAACCAACATCAATATCATGCACCACGGCAGTGGTACAGCCAGGCCTGTCTTGGAAGACAAGAGTAAGTTGTTGGATGGCGGCCAGCACGTCAGCTCTCTGGTGTCCCGGTAGATGCTGTAGCTTCTCCTGCAACTCCACGGATTTGGACTGCCAAACCCTGACTGATGACAGGGCGAGTGGAGTTGCCCCTTCTTCTTCCTCTTCTTTCTCACCGTCTACCGAGAAAGTGTCATAAGAAAAATAAGGAGTTTGCAATAAGCCGGTTGGCCTCCTGTGCATGGCAGCTCCTGTTGAGAGTTACTACCACTCTCTATCATCCATGAATCTATCTAGCCTCCTTTTTAAACTTTCCAGAGTTCCAGCACTTACTACAAAGTTGATAAGCTTGTTCCACTTGTCCACCACCCTATTTGTGAACCAGTTTCTTCCTATCTCCCTCCTAAACCTAAACTTATCCAACTTAAATCCGTTGCTCCGAGTCCTATCCTGCTCGGATATTATAAGAACTTTATCTATATCCCCTTTATTGATTCCTTTCACCCACTTAAATACTTCTATCATATCTCCCCACACTCTTCGTCTTTCTACGGAATGCAAGTTAAGTTTCTTTAACCTATCCTGATATGGAAGGTTTCTAAGTCCCGGAATAATTTTTGTCATTCTTCGCTGCACCGACTCTAGTGAATTTATATCCATTCTATAATAGGGGCACCAGAACTGAACAGCATAATCGAGGTGCGGCCCGACTAGCGCAAGATATAGTTGCAATAAGACTTCTGCACTCTTGTTACTTACACTTCTAGAAATACAACCCAATACTCTGTTTGCCTTATTTCGAACATTAAGGCACTGTTTTCTAGGCCGTAGGTCCGGGCTTACAAGTACCCCTAGGTCTCTTTTACAAGTGGACTTCTCTAGGTTGATGTTGTTAAGGCTGTATACATTGTTAGTATTTGTTCTTCCAATATTATGTACGCTGCACTTGCTGGTGTTGAATTTCATTTGCCATTTTTCAGACCACCCCTGCAGTTTATTTAGATCCTCCTGTAATGCGTTTGCATCCTGCCCTGAATTAATCTGCCGCCCTATTTTGGTGTCATCCGCAAACTTGCTTATGTCACCCGCTGATCCCAGTATCTAGATCGTTTATGTAGATTATGAACAAGAGTGGGCTTAGTACTGACCCCTAGGGAACCCCACTGGTTACACGGCCCCACTCAGATTTAACACCATCAACGCTGACCCTCTACGTTCTATCGGTGAGCCATGATTTTATCCAATTTCAAACTTTCCCCTCGACCCTCGATATCATGAGCCTTAATTTTTCTCAGAAGCCTCTGATGCGGTACTCTGTCAAACGCTTTGCTAAAGTCCAAGTTAATAACATCGTAATTTTCGTCATTATCTACTACCTCGAAGACTTTCCTAAAAAACGTCAGCAGATTTGTTAGACAAGATTTTCCCTTTGTAAACCCATGTTGCGAGTCGTAGATTAATTTGATTTTTCTAGATGCGATCGGATGCTATCTGCTATAATTGATTCCAGAAATTTCCCCACTACTGACGTGTGTCAACGGCACACACGGGAACTAGATCGTCAGCAACAGATGGGGGTGCTGGGCGTGTGTGGTACAGCTTGATGGTGTTGACGTGACATAAGTGCTGTAGTCGGCGCCTGTCAGGGGTAGAGATAATATAATTTGTGGGGCTTACCTTCTTCACCACTCTATGTGGCCCACTGAACTTCGCATGGAGCGGCTGTCCATGTCTCGGCAAGAGAATGAGAACTTGATCTCCTATCTGGAACTCTCTGTGTCTGGCAGGCTTGTCGTACCATGTCTTGGTCTTGGATTGCGACAGCTTTTAAGTGGTCTGCGGCAAGGCTCCAACATCTTAGAAGCTTCTCTCTAACATCTCCTACTAAACTTAATACACTAATGCTCTCTTCACTACTACCTAACAATCTATCTCTAATTATGTGCAACTGACCTCTTACTTGATGAGCGAAAACAAGCTCGTAAGGGGTGAAACCTGTGGTTTCATTCGGGGCATCCCGAAGAACAAACAAAATATAAGGTAAATCTATATCCCAAGAAGACTCATACTGCAAAGCATACTTGGGCAAAATAGTTTTTAAGGTTTGGTGTGAACGTTCTACTGCACCCTGAGTCTGGGGGTGGTAAGGAGAAGATACACAATGAACTATTCCCAACTCTGTTAGGGCTTCCTTGAAAACTTTTCCTACAAAATATGAAGCACCGTCCGTTTGAACACGGTACGGCAACCCAAAGTGGCTAAACAGGTCAAGCAAACATTTAACAAGGGCCTTAGCAATAACTTTCCTAAGAGGTACAGCATGCAAGTACCTAGTGGAGGTATCAATGACTGTAAATAAATATTCAAACCCACTAGAAGTTTTAGGCAGAGGGCCTACAATGTCACACTGCGTACTGTTGTAAAGAGCTCAGGTAGGTGAGGTACTCTTACAAGTGGAAAAGGTGGAATAGCCTGATTGGCTTTGCCTACCTTTTGACAAAAATAACAGTACTTACAATATTTAGTGACATCTCTCCTCATACCTGGCCAATAGAACTTTCTGGCCAGCATATTGAACGTCTTTCGGAGACCTTGATGTCCAGAAAAGTGACCGTCATGGGCCAGAGCTAGAACATGTTGTCTGTAAGTGTGTGGGAGAACTATTTGAGTGACAGACGCCCAGTCCGCGTCTTCCTCTGACATAGTCGGTGGGAGCCAGCTGCGGCACAAAACACCGTAATGAATCGTCTTGCTCTTGCACAGTTATTAAAGCAACTCTCCCGGTCACAGCATCAACTGCGGAAGAAATGTCTTGGGAAGCAATTGGGTTAGCAAAAAGTCCTTCTAAGGAAAGTGAATCATCTACATGAGGAGTTACATTATGATCATTAGTCATTGACACTGAACGCGTTACAGCACACAAAGGGAAAACACCGGGCATATCATCTTGAAGTTGTTGCAGCTCTGCGGTAGACTCTGGTCTTTCCCGCAGCACAGGAGGTGGGGTTACGTTCCCCCTTTTGACCTTCCGCCAAATCGTTACCGAGTATGAGGTCCACTCCAGTAACAGGCAGCTCGTGCACGCAGGCTATGTTAGCTATCCCTGAAAAACAAGAAGACTTGACACGTACTAAAACCAAAGGAGCTACACCTTGACCCCACAGGGAGCCCAAATCGACGTATTTGTCAGTCTTCCTCGCCGCAACAACACGCTCTTTGATGAGAGTTTGGAGACAACCCGAGTCTCTCAAAATAGTGACTGGTGTTTCGACGCCATCAACTTCTACCGTGCCTTGTGACAAAAAGGGACGGAAGGTACCAACGTCTGGGCCCTTCGCAAAACTCTCCTGGAAAAGATCAAAGTCTCGTGAGACGAGAACCGAAACTGCACTCTCTCGTGCTTCACCTTTTGTGGAAACCAACGCTATTGGCATGCTGTCAGCCTTGCTCAAACCAGCCATCACTCCGTATTAGCCTCCGCAGTAACAATCATAGCTGGTTTGCCCGTATTTGGCTGCAGCCTTGTCCAATAAAGCTCTGCCTTATGACCTGGCTTTCCACAGAAGCTACAAGTGTATGTAGAAAATTTGGACGCCCCATTAGGTGGCGAACGCGTCCAGCTCCTCCAGTCACGCACAAAACTGTTACGCACAAAATTACGATTGTTAGTATTCCCTTGTTTCGCTCTGTGGAGAGAGGGATTAAAAGTCCTTTGAACCTGTGGGGGCATAACATCATTGTTAGTCCTACCATGCCTCAAAACAAATCCATCAGCATGCTTAGCAGCCTCTTCAATATTACTAAATTCCCTATCTAACAAGTATGTACTAGCCTCTTCGTTGATGGTTCTCAAAAATTCCTCTGTGAGCATTAACTCAAGCAGGGAGTCAAACTCACTCACTTCCTCGGAGTGTAACAACATTGAGAATACCTCTCTTTTACTCCTAGCAAATTCAAGATGGGTTTGCTCTGCCTTCTTACGGAGGCCTCGAAAGCATTGTCTGTACGCCTCAGGAACAAGGGCATAAGCCTTCAAAACTCTAAAGTGGTAGCAAGTCTCTCGAAAGCAATGAAAAACTCATCAACTGTTTCCTCTGAAAACTTGGGCATTAGCCTAGCAGCACGTGCTGGATCAAAATGAGAAAAACTAGATCTGGGGGTGAGGTCATCGGTGTTAGAAGGGTTACTCTGACCGAGTTGTATACGCAGACGCAAGTTTTCTGAATCAGCTTTTGCCTGACGTATTGATACTTTTTTCGCTTTAGCTTCAGCTTCCGCCTGACGTATCCCAACTTCTTTCGCCTTAGCTTCAGCTTCTTTCAATTTTATTTGCGACTCGAGAAGGCGAAATTCATCATTCACTGTACGTGACTCAGCTATGTTAAATTGACTAGCTTCACCGTGGTCTTCTCTTAAGCCAACATCAACACTATCTCCAAACAGCTAACTTCTTACCGCGTTAAACAACTTTATTTTACTGGCGTTGCTAGAAATTACCACACCATAATACCCGCAAATAAATCTTAATTCATGTGCATTTAACACTGAAACTTCCTCAATGGAGGGATTACTTGATGCAAATGCAGCCACATCATCTTGGCTAATGATAACCATGATGGCTAGTTAAGAAAAAATAAATAAACAAAACACAAAAAGAATATCACAAGTGTCAAAAGGTCGTTAGTGAATCCTGGCAAGGTCGCCAAAACTGTTATGCCGTCTCTTAATTTACTTTAATATCCAGGTTCTAGGCGTAACCAAACAAAAAAAAGTTAAGCAAATCAAAAGGGAATAAAAATAAATAAAGTAAACCTTTAAAAATTTAATTAAATTAAATACTAACACAATAAAGTGCCTCGTAGGCTGTCACAGCAAATTGATTCACTATCGAAACTTTTAAGACACAAATGATACTAAAACATCGAAACATCAAAAGAACTGCTTAAACATTTAGAATAAAAATAAAGCACTGGATTACGTTAACACTGCATAACATATAAAATAACTAACACTGAAATTAACTATAGTGAAAAAACACTGAATTACTTAAATGTAACTAAGCAAGCACTGAAGGACACATAAGAGACATGAATAGGTACTCACATAGATATACCACATTGGTGGCGACAGGAACAACACAGAAATAAAATAAAGTATAAGTAACAGGTGACGGGTGCCACTCAAAAGAACGTGGACTGAATGACAGGAGGACTGGACTGAACTCCTTCTGCTGGTGGGTACTATATATAAGGTATGCTCCAGCCAGTGCGACAAGCGGGTGAAACATGGGTCATTTAACGATGCAGATGGTCGTTAGAGAAACAAAGAATGCTTGTTACAATACTAAATGAAGAAATAAGATGGGCTTGAACAAATAATGACAGTTAAAACCTTAACAGCACAGTGTAAGGTGACTAGAATATATAATAGTAAATATAACACATCATTACAGGAATAATATGGAACAACATTGAAGCATGTTATAAATAATAATAGAAAATACGACACGGTCGTGACAAATGTCAGACAGTACATGCTTGGAGGTCCTCTGCGGCAGGTGAATCTTGTCAGGACATTGGGGAACGAGTCGGTGTCTAGTGAGGTGAGGACTTCTAGGTGTATGGCTCTGGTGGTCATGCAGGTGAATAAGCATCCCCATCTCTTCGCCCGGGCTCGTTCTTGTTTAACCAAAAAAAAAGGGCTGAAGCAATCAATTCCAGTGTAGGTGAACGGCTGGCCTCCTGGGCGCACTCGATCTTCTGGCATTTCGGCAAGTCACACACGTCCCTTATTGTACGGTCGAGTAATTTGCGGCACTTAGGTATCCAGTACGTTTCACGTATTATGGCAAGAGTGTGTTCTCGTCTTGAGTGTCCAGCTCTAGTTGAGTGTACCTCTCTCCCGATGAGCCCCGTGATCCTGTTGTCCCTTGGCAATAGTATGGGATTCTCCTGGTCTGGGTGGAGAGCGGCGTGTTTCAGTTGGCCACCTACTCTGATCAGACCGTCCGTGTATAGATGAGGTTCTAGCCGCCTTTTGTCGCTATCTCTCACAGGTTGTCCCTGTTGTAACATTCCTAGTTCTCGAGGGAATCCTTTTCTTTGCATCAATCTTATGACGGCTAATTTCGCCTCTTCCAATTTGCTGACCTGGAGCCGATTTTCTCGATGATATTTGTTCTTTCGCTTCGCAAGCCGCCATTCTATAAACCTTCAAATCCACGCTACGCTCTTCAGAAGTCGATGCCACGATGAGTACCTGGCCCACAGGTAATCGAGGGTACCCTCCCCCTGGTCAACGTTCGTCGTCAGCACCGTGGTTTCCTTCTTCACCTCTGGGTCTCCGTTTCTGAGGTCTGAAATCCTCAATGGACTCTGGCCAACTGTCTTCTTCCAACAAGAGGAAAGCAGGTCCTCGAATCCATCTGCCCTCCTCATTGAGCTCTGCTCTATGTAATCCACGACTAGCGTCGTCGGCCGGGTTCGGTGCCGACGTCACGTGGCGCCATTGTTCTACCATGGAGTCCTCGTGTATCGTTGCCACTCGATTGGTCACGAAGGAATGGAAACGTCTTTCTGTGTTTCGTATGTATTGAAGGACTGCCGTACTGTCTGTCCGGAACACTGATCTGTCTATTTGTAATTTCAAGATCACGTCGTAGTCGTTTGCCTGCCTTGGCAGCCAGTACTGTCGCGCAGAGCTCGAGTCGAGGTATGGTCTGCTGTTTCAGAGGGGCTAGCTTGGCCTTCCCACACACGAAGGAGATTCGTTATTCAACCCAATACCTCTTCTACACTCATCTTGGAATATATATATAATTTTGGCTCTTGTAATGCTCGGAGCGATGAGTTCCAGTGGGTCATATATGGGGCTGACCATACTCAGAAGGTTTCGTTTTGTCTCTGGTTTCCTAGGGATCTGGACCCGGACCTCTAGTTCGTCCTTTTCCAGGTCTCACAAGACTCCCAGCGCACGTTCAGTGGGGAGCCTGTCGTCTTTCAAATGACTTCCTGTATTCCCACGGCTTCCTCTGTCTGTGGAATTGCTTTGAGGACTTCCCTATGATTACAGACCCCCTTCGTAAGTCCGAATCCGCCCCTCTTTCTCAGCTGTCTCAGTTAATGGGTAATTATCGTTGCCTTCCCCGGCGAATCTACTGAGAGAAGCAGATCGTCAATGTAGAAGTTACGATTCGCTTTCTTGATGTCGTCATGGAGACTTTCCCTGCAATCTTGGAATATTCGTTGTAGCACATACCCGGTGCATGAAGGGCTACACATACCTTCAAAGAGATGTACTGTCATTTGGTAAGTGGCGGGGCCCCTGGCAGCTGGTCGTCCGTCCACCATAAGAATCGTAAGGCGTCTCGATGTTCGGTACTACTCGCACTTAATGGAACATTACCTCGATATCAGCCAGGAGCGCCACCTTTCCTTGTCTGGATGTGAAGAGTACTCCCATCAAATTTGCTGTTAAGGCCTGGCCCTTGCATCACCTGGCTGTTCAATGACATCAACTCACATTTGACTGCACAATCAAAACTATTTTCACCTTTTCTGGCTTTTTGGGATTCAACACGGGGTGGTGTGAGAGATACCAGGTCTTCCTGGGTGTAACACGGAGTTCTTGATGTGGGACTCGCTCCCCTCGTCGACTAGACGTCTCATCTCTTCTTGATACCTCTGGAGAGAGCCTTGGGTTCTTTAGGAGGCATTTTGAGACCCGCCAATCGCTGTTCGGCAAGCTTCTTATTGTCTGAGAGTTCCGGTTCTTCCTGGTGAAACAACAATGACCTTCGGGATAGTGATGGATCGGCTCTTTCTTTCTCCTACGCTAACCACGTTTACACTGATCTCTTCGGCGTTTACACTACTTATTTCTTTCATGATTGTGCCAATGGAGAGGGAAAAACTGGCATTCCCTCTGCTTGCAGCCTTGGTACTGCTCGTCAGAAACTCCCGTGAATTGTAGAAGCCTCGAGTGTACTCCAGAGCAGCCATCTATATCACACACCATCTTCTGGCTGCACTCCGTTATCCGGTGATTACTACCCAGGCTGGCGAAGTAGCAACATTCTTCCCTTACGAGGGAAGTTCGCTTCCCTGTGGACATGCTGAGGAATGTCCGACACATCTGAAAGTGATCTCTTTGGCATAACGAGCAGCTTTTATCGTCCGTTTCTCTGCTTGTCTTCACTCTTGATGTCACCAGACCCACAAGTGTCTTCCTAGACGAGGATTGGCATGAGGGTGAGTCTGCATACATTCAGCTTGGTTCTTCTGGTCCTTGTCCCTTGGGTCCTCCTCCGCCTTGTCGACCATATCCATAGTGAATTCCAACATCCACTCGATCCCAGGAGGCTTCTCTTGCTTCCCTTTGTATTTATACATGTTATTCACATAATCGTCACTTATGGTCCTTCATCAACGTTAGTGGTTTCGGTGAGCGAGTTTGATGCTCGGAAGTATCTTTTGATGCTCGGAAGTACTTACGCACTCCCTCTAGTGAAATATTCCCGGCTCCGCGGTTAAGGTGAACGTCGGGAGTCCTCTTGAAGTATATAGCGTTTCTTTGTCAGTTTCGTTTTCAGGAAGGTCGTGTCTCTGGTAGTGATAACACCTTTCCGCGATCCTCTGTTGTTGTTGAGATTATCAGACTGTAGTTCGACACCGGTCTTTTCCTGTAGGCGGCCCGTTTGGTGGTTCCGGGTGGAGCTCTGAGCAGCCAGGCCGGATTTGGGATTGGGGATGGAGGTTATCCTACCTGCAGGTATGAAAGAATACTGCAGGTTTGCAAGTGTAAGCGGACCCCCGATCAGTGGTGAACGCTTACCACCAACCCCCACTCTTGGACGTGGTCAGTTTCGGAATGGCGCGCCCCTTGAGCTGGGGTCCGCACTTGCTGAGGAGGATACTTCCTAAACTATCTGGGTGATGGGTATCGTGTGATGACCCGGAGAAGGTGGTGCGTGGTTTGTTTGGGTCTTTGAGATTGCTATTAACTCTGTTTGTAGCGTGGAGCAGTCATTAGAAGTTTCCAGCTGAGGGTCTGACCATGGGCGTAGAAGGCCACTCGGGATCTATGATATTTTGGTCCACCGAGCTGTCTGTGAAGTATGGTGCTGCATCGGCCGGTGTTCAGTGGCTATGGGTTCTTGAGTGTCAATGCTTCCGGAAAGTGGGTATGACGGGTGGAAACACGTTCCGTCTCCCTCCAATGGGATGTTCCCATCCCTGAAGCGCTGAGTGTCGGGAACCCTCCTTGGGTGGGTGTCGAGGTGTAGCAGCTAGACACTCCTGATTCCGGCGGTTGACAACGTGTGTCTCGCGCATACCTCGTTGTGGCTGTCATCCCTTCATTCGTTTACAGAAAGGGTTTTCCTCATGGTGATGACAGCATCTCACCAAAGTCCTCCGTATCGCCTAAAGTCTGAAGTTGCTCCATATGATCTTTCATATTCTGCATCATTGCCGTCAATTGGGTGAGCGTCAGCTGTTAATCCCCCGATTACCATGGCTGTGTGAGAGACCGGTTAGCATTTCCGTCGTTCAGGGCCTCCAGGTCTTCTATGCTGGTTTCCTCTGCCTTGTTTCCTTCCATGACTGGTGACACAGTGAAGTCGATTTGGGTCTTTCGGTGGACAGCTATAGAGACGTTCGGTTAAGCGGGAACGCTCTTCAACTGACACGTCTGCTTGTTTATAAAGTTGTCATATAACTGAGGTTATACAAGCGATGTCATACAATCTGCAGTCATGTAAGCGATGTCATACAACTGAAGTAATATAAGCGATGTCATACAATCACGACCACTGTGGTGTCATACACGAGTGACGTCCCTCAAACGCGTGCCGTGCACTACGCACGAGTGATGTCACACAAACACGACAACAGTGATGTCATACACGAGCGACGATGTCACACTAACACGCCCACAGTCATACTTTGTCTCAGAAGTATATGAAGCGGTAGATAATGATAAGTCATATGATATAATTTATTTAGATTTCAGTAAAGCATTCGATAGAGTCCCTCATGAGAGATTGATAAGGAAGGTAGAAGCACATGGAATAGGTGGATCATTATTAAAATGGATTAGGTCATGGTTAACTGGTAGGAAACAAAGAGTCAGCATAAATGGATTAAAGTCAGACTGGGGTGCGGTCAAAAGCGGAGTTCCCCAGGGATCTGTATTAGGCCCTCTGCTGTTTGTTATATTCATTAATGATCTTGATTTAGGTATAACTAGTAGGATTAGTAAATTTGCAGATGATACCAAAATGGGGAGAGTGATAAATTCAGACAGTGACTTTGAACACCTTACAGATAGGAAGACGAATACAAACGTTAAGTATAAACTAGGTAACACGGAAATAGAAAACTCAGTTTGTGAAAAAGATCTAGGTGTATTTGTTAGCAACGACTTGAAACCTAGAAAACAATGTATTAGCGTTCGCAACAAGGCAAACAGGATTCTTGGGTTCATATCTAGGTCTGTGAGTAACAGAACTGCTGACGTTATCTTGAAACTTTACCTAGCATTAGTGAGGCCACACATGGATTATGCGGTTCAGTTCTGGTGTCCTTATTGTAGAATGGACATAGATTCTTTGGAGAGAGTACAAAGAAGAATGACAAAAATGATCCATAATATTAGAAACCTTCCATATGAAGAAAGACTGAAAAGCTTAGGCTTACATTCATTAGAGAGGCGTAGAGTTAAGGGAGATATGATAGAGGTGTACAAGTGGGTAAGTGGGATTAACAAGGGTAAAATGGAAGATGTTCTGAAGCTCAGTAATAACGAAATAACTAGAACAAATGGCTTTAAATTAGATAAATTCCGATTCAGAAAGGATATAGGCAAGCACTGGTTTGGTAATAGAGTTGTGGATATGTGGAATAGGCTACCGAGTGCTATAGTAGGATCGGGGACGCTAGGGAGCTTCAAGACGAAGTTGGATAGGCACATGGAAGTGCTGGGATGGGTGTGAAAGGGATCTGCCTTGTATGGGCCAGTCGGCCTCCTGCAGTATCCCACTTTCTTATGTTCTATTCTATGTCTAATATTGTTCAAGATTATCTTATCCACGTTTTCATTGTGGATGTACATGATATATATATATATATATATATATATATATATATATATATATATATATATATATATATATATATATATATATATATATATATATATATATTTCATGTAAATCCACAATGAAAACGTGGATAAGATAAATCTTGATAAAATCACACAGGAAAATGGAAACAACGGAGCACCTTAGCTTTCGTCTTTATTCAAGACATCTTCAGAGGCATTCCCGTGTGATTTTATCAATATATATATATATATATATATATATATATATATATACACATATAACTTGAATGTTGTACACACACACTTAACTCACAAATCCTTTTCGTTTATCATTGTTATTATTATTAAAATAATAAATAACCTCAGAGTAATTCACCTTATTTGTTTGATTTAAATCTAAAATGTAACACCAACGTCTTATATAATTACCGTGAAACTATACTAAGACTTAGATACAGTCCTTTCACTTAAGCTGAAGACAAAGTAAAAGTTAAGGAATCTTATCAGAATTATGTATCTGTTAAGCGAACTTTGGTGATTATTTTCTGAAGTTAATTTTGCGATATGGTTGATATTGATATACTATGGTGTCACTGGTATAGGAAGATCAGCTTTTAGTTATAATCACTGGCGTGTGCCCGAGTGAACGCTAACTACCCGTCCGCCCAGACCAAACATTACGACACTGTCCGGGTGTTCTGAAACCTTCGCTCACTGGGTGAGCGGCCTCCCTGTTCGAAAGGAACGCTCACAGCCCGGTACGCGCAGACCGAAACTTCACGACACTGTCCGGGTATTTACGACACTTCACTCAAACAGTTGTGAGGGAATTACTACACTAGTGTCTGTAAATAAGTCATTTATGTCCAATGTACATTTCCAGCTTTCGGGCTGCAGAACCTTTTCAGAACTTTCAAACCATTAATTATTATTATTATTATTTATATAGGGCTCACACTTTAGTCTATGATTCGCAAATTCACACAAAGACGTCCCCGTTCTCTTGCTGCGTACTTGTAGGGGTGAGTCGGTCTCCCTGAGGTCCGTCTGTCTGAGTAGGACCAACGTTTTGACTCCTGTAGAAATCAGTATACTGCGTTCGGGGCAATCACAGCCCGGAGGCGAGGGCCATCTGTTTCGTATTGAAACACGTCGTCAGCACTGCCACTCTTCTCTCTCTCTCTCTCTCTCCCAGTTTATCTTACTGTGGCGGTAACAACTAGATTACAAGATGTTGTAACCGCTAGATTAAGGTTAGAATATAAGTACCGCTGGCAGTATTTTCCTCAAGCAGATGTAAACACGACTAAATGTAAAGTGTGTGGCCAGACATATAGCCATACTCTTGAACACTACCTCCTCGACTGTGTGAAGATAGAACCTTTTTGGGACAGGTCCAAACGCACTGTGTTTGAAATGGCACAGCACTTCATCTCTAATGGCAAGATAACCGACATATTAAGATTGTATCCACTTTTTTGCACTTAGTAACTATATCAGTTCTCAGGTATAGAACCAAATACACAATGTGCTTGAATACTTCTCAAGCATATGTGAATGACACGGTGTGCGGCCACACATACTGCCTCACACGCCTGTACTCACACAGTTGTGAATAAGTTACCCTTTATGTATAGAACTTAACAAATAATTATTTGTTAAGTTCAATTACATTATAATGTAATTGAACTATTGTGTAACATTCAGTGCCATAATATCCTGAGCTTGGGGGTTAAATATTATGACCCGTTGTAAATTCTACTCTGTAATCCTTTTGCGCTACCGCTCACAGGATGAGTGTGGGGTGCACTATAAACTAACCGCTGTAAGCAGCAAAATCAATCTCTCTCAGTCTTTGTAATTCAGTTGCCTCTGAAGATGTCTTGAATAAAGACAAAAGCTAAGGTTCTCCATTGTTTCCCGTTTCTCTGTGTAATTTTATCAATATGTATATATATATATATATATATATATATATATATATATATATATATATATATATATATATATATATATATATTCATTAGCCCATAAAGCGCGTTGACTTCTACATATAATCAACAACTTCACTCTGCCAGGACTCAAACCCACAATCTTATGCGTGTGACCGGGGAACGTTACCTTTAGAACCACCAGGACACTAAAAGCTGTCCTAGACTTTGTTATATTTCACACAAATCCTGTTCATCGAGCTTATGGCGCTGTGAACCTCCAAATTGGGGACTACCCGTGCCTCTTAGGTGGTTCCATATATATTTCATTAGACCATAAAGGGCGCGGCCTTCTACATATAATCAACACCCTCACCCCGCCAGGTGGTCTAGAGGTAACGTTCGCCTGTCACACACATAAGATCGTGGGTTCGAGTCCTGACGGGGTGAGGTTGTTGAGTGTGTATGTATATATATATATATATATATATATATATATATATATATATATATATATATATATATATATATATATATATATAAAGTTGTAGCCTCTGTCTGTTTGTTCACGAACTCCTCCTAGGGTTTTGGAGATAGACCCCCATAACCATATATATTCTGAAACTACATTACCCAGGGTACTTGGATAAGTATATTTCATTTTGATCAAAGGGGGTCCCCGGGGGGCACAAAACCCCCACTGACAATTTCTTTCCCTTCGATATAAATGAAATTTAAACCATAGGTAAATGACCAGAAAAGATGCCTATTCACAAAATATCAGCAAATTTTAATAATATTAAGACACCCTAATGGGGGCTAAACCCCCCTATATTGATAATTTTGGAAGCCCATAACTTGAGTATTGGAACCTCTATTATCACGGGGTTCAGCAAATTTCAATAATAATAAGACACCCTAATGGGGGCTAAACCCCCCTATATTGAAAATTTTGGAAGCCCATAACTTGAGTATTGGAACCTCTATTATCACGGGGTTCAGCAAATTTCAATAATATTAAGACACCCTAATGGGGGCTAAACCCCCCTATATTGAAAATTTTGGAAGCCCATAACTTGAGTATTGGAACCTCTATTATCACGGGGTTCACCAAATTTCAATAATATTAAGACACCCTAATGGGGGCTAAAGCCCCCTATATTGAAAATTTTGGAAGCCCATAACTTGAGTATTGGAACCTCTATTATCACGGGGTTTTTCTATTAATTAAACGTAAAACAACAACAAAAATTACCTCTCTTTTCTAGAAAAATTTGGCAAATTTAGACATTTTATCTATGACAAAACATCACTAGAATTATGGCAAGAAAAATTATTAGTTAATGCCTCTACTCTTTTAACATTTTCATTTACTTATTTTTTTTCAGACATCCATTATGCCACGGAAAAGCAGGTCCAGTTATGCAAATACTCCACATGCACAAAGGATGAGGCTTCGTCGTCAATCTGAAAGCTGTGATGCAAGGGAAGAACGACTTTCTAAGCAAAGACAGAGGCAAACGGAGTCTCGGCAAAATGAAACCTTGGGTGAGCATCAAGAAAGACAGGAGCAAGATAGATTTCGCCATATAGTTGCAAGAAGAAATGAGTCTGAAGAAGAGAGACAACAGCGTTTGATTGCTGATACATTTCGCCATATGGTTGCAAGAAGAAATGAGTCTGAAGAAGAGAGACAACAGCGTTTGATTGCTGATACATTTCGCCATATGGTTGCAAGAAGAAATGAGTCTGAAGAAGAGAGACAACAGCGTTTGATTGCTGATAGAAACAGGTATCAAAATTTGAGACAACGTGAGATTCAAAATGCTAAACGTTCTGCAATACTGTATGACAAAAATGACCCATGTAACTTTGTCAGTGTGGCGCTAAGAAATTTACTGGAGAATCACTAGGAATGTGCTGTGGAAATGGAAAGGTTGCACTGGATCAATTTCCACCTCTGCCTCAGTTATTTGAAGAACTGTTCACCGGGGAAAGTCAATTCAGCAAACACTTTTTGTCAAGACTCAGGGAGTACAACTCTCTGTTTGCCATGACCAGCTTTGGTCACAAAGATGCATCTGTCCAAGGTTGGAATCCATCTGTAAGAATCCAAGGTCAAATTTACCATCAACTTGGGTCACTGATGCCTCCTGAAGATAGAAGAGCAAGATACATTCAAGTTTACTTTTTGGACACTTTGGAAGATCAACTGAGAGCAAGAGGAGAGCATCAAAACTTGAATGCTGATATATTGGAGAGAATTACAACCTGGTTAAATGAAAATAATCATTATGTGAGGGAGCTAAGTGTAGATATATGAGACGTTTATGCTGTAATATGTAACTGTACTATTTCCCATTATTGATTCAGGTCTCTGTATTATATGTTATAATCATACTCCCTTTTGTCACTGTGTTAGTTCAGACTTTGAGCACATGCGCGCTGTACGCGCATGCCCAGATAGAGATACCCAGAGAGATTCCAGGACAGGACGCTGTTTCCCCTGTCTTAACTCCTTTTGTGTGTTTGTCCCAGAAATAGAACTTACGAACTTGACATCAGTGTGTTTCCTTTACCCCTGATTGGAAGTATCATCTGAGTCTCTCCCACACTAAGGACTGCGCTGGAGCAAGTACGGCAAGGAAACATAAATGACAAGAAAATTGTAATTTGGGAAAATAAGCGTGCCCAGGGAGAACATGCTCGACGTTTTAATGCACCAACAGGGGCTGAAGTTGCAATTTTAATGTCAAATGAGCCTACAGAAAATAGAGATATTGTTCTTCAGTTGAAACAAGGTGGTAATGAGGAGAATTTCAGAGCTACATCGATCCTATGATCCTTCGATGTATCCATTGTTTTTTCCATATGGAACAGACGGCTACCACATATATTTGCAAGGGAGAAATGGTCGGAAAGTCACACAGTTGCAGTTTTACTCTTTCCATATTATGTGCAGAGAAGGGAACCACCTCTTGCTTGGAAGGCGACTCTTCCAGCAATTCTTGGTGGATGCATACTGCAAAATAGAAACTGAAAGATTAAAGTTTTTGAGAAGAGAACAGCAAAGTCTCCGTGCTGAAAATTACTCAGATTTACGTGATAGTCTGCTTGCTGCTGATGGAGATCCAAATCAAGTTGGTCGTCGCATTGTGCTTCCAGCGACCTATACTGGTGGTCCTCGATACCTTCATGAAAAAAGGTCAGATGCGATGGCCTTTGTGAGACACTACGGAAGAGCAGATTACTTTATCACTATGACATGTAATCCACGTTGGCCCGAAATTGTTGACAATTTGGCTCCCGGATAAGAGAGCCATGATCGACCACATATTGTTGCGAGAGTCTTGAGATTAAAAGTGAAAAAGTTTATGGAACATATGAAGAAGGGAATATTTGGTACTTTGCAAGCATGGCTGTACACCATTGAGTACCAGAAGAGAGGTTTACCCCATGCACACTTTCTTTTCTGGATAGCTCCAGAGCACAAAATCAAAGCCGAAGAATATGATTTGGCAATTTCTGCAGAAATCCCTAAAAAAGAGCAAGATAAAGAACTCCATGACCTGGTCATGAAACACATGATCCATGACCGATATGGTCCCCTAAATGAAGGATCCCCATGTATGGTCGACAGAAAATGTTCCGCGCAAGGCGCGGGTAATTCGGCTAGTATATATATATATATATATATATATATATATATATATATATATATATATATATATATATATATATATATATATATATATATATATATATATATATATATATATATATATATATGCAAGTAAATCACTTTCGTGTAATTCACATCTTCAGGGGTGAGTACAGAATAAAGAGAAGTACAAAACAAGTTGTATATATACAGAGGAGGGTGAGACCAGGTCCACAATGGTCAGGTATTAGGTAATGACCCTACTAATCTTTAAATAGCACCGAAACGGTCGGTAGTCAGGTCAGAGGGTAAGGTGACCCAACCTTCTCACGTGGTTACAAATCTTCTTAATTACAAAATTGTCCAGTTTGTACATGCCATTACTCAAATTCATGTTGAATGCTTCGGAATGATTAATGAGACTAGATTCTATGATGTTCCTACTATCAATTGAATTACAAGGTAATATTGAGGAGGCATTATCCCAGTCAATGCAATGCTTGTTATCCCTCAAATGAACAAACAGAGCATTGGATTCCTGGCCTGTCCTAACACTATATTTATGTTGTTTAAGTATAGTTACAAGACCTTTACCTGTCTGGCCTAAGTAAAACATATTACATTCCTTGCAAGGAACTTTATAAATGCAACCAATTGTGTTGTTGGGGGAGTTCTTGATTAACATTTGTTTAACAGTGCATGAGTTTTTAAATGCCACATTGTCGTTCTAGGTTTATAGTTTATAAAGGAATGTGTGAGAAATTTTTGTGAAATGGTAATATTAAGATATTCTTATGGTCATGGGTGGGCTTGGGATCAGTTCTATAAAAAGTTTTCTTAGTAGGAACATCATAGAATAGAATAGAATAGAATCTAGTCTCATTAAACATACCGAAGCATTCAACATGAATTTGAGTAATGGCATGTACAAACTGGACAATTTTGTAATTAAGAAGATTTGTAACCAGGTGAGAAGGTTGGATCACCTTACCCTCTGACCTGACTACCGACCCTTGCTGTGCTATTTAAAGATTAGTTGGGTCATTACCTAATACCTGACCATTGTCGACCTGGTCTCACCCTTCTCTGTATATCTACACCTTGCTTTGTACTTCTCTTTAGTCTGTACTCACCCCTGAAGATGTGAATTACACGAAAGCGCTTGGGAACTTCTTGGTTTCTTCTTTCCTTGTGGTAAACGAACTGCCTTCCATAAGGATCTTCAATTCGGTTAACGAACAAAAATTCGGTTAACGAATTTCTTACGAACCGACCTCAACATGTTTTCGCTTGCACTGGCCGGGCAACCAGCTTAAGTATCAGTCCGCCAATACATTAATCGGTTCTAGGGCTTAAATTCCTAACTATTTTAGTAAATATCAAGAAGTTTATACTATTCAATAATTTTAAAAGTTTAATATTCAATTTTTTAGTCATTTTAACAATTATTGAACATAATTGAAGGTAAAGTGACTAGTTTAAAGCGCAGCATCCAGCCTCTTAACACAGCAAACAGGCGTTAGTCTCTCTGTTTTCACTGGAGGTAACATCTTGCTTGAGACTCTCTTCAACTAAACGCTTTTTTCTGTGTTTCCAAGCAAATTATTGGTCATTTTGAAATATATTTTACATATTGACAATATATAATGCAGTACAGTGTTGATTTAAAGAAAATAATCTTGAAATACACCAAGAGAACTAAAATTTTATGGGTGAAATGGTGCCATGGGGTGACTTCTCTTCCACCCCAATGCCTTCTCTTCTTCCTTCTCCTCCACCCCCATTGTAATTCCCATCATCATCATCATCATCCAGGAGCCTTCTACATACACACCTCAAAGTAAGTGAACTTTTCTACCATTTTTGTTGAATTTAGGAAATTTTCGGTGAGCTGGAACCAATTACCCAAAAACCCATTGAAACAATGGTTTCGGTTAACGAACTTTTCGGTTAACGAACGACCTTCTGGAACGGATTGAGTTCGTTAACCGAGGGGTCACTGTATATATATATATATATATATATATATATATATATATATATATATATATATATATGCTGATAACCACAAGGAAAGAAGAAAACACGAAGTTCCCAAGCGCTTTCGTGTAATTCACATCTTCAGGGGTGAGTACAGACTAGAGAGAGTAATACAAATCAAGGTGTGTATATACAGAGGAGGGTGAGACCAGGTCCACAATGGTCAGGTATTAGGTAATGACCCTACTAATCTTTAAATAGCACACAACGGTTGGTGGTCAGGTCAGATGGTCAAGTGACCCGGCCTTCTCACCTGATCACAAATCTTCTTAATTACAAAATTGTCCAGCTTGTACATGCCGTTACTCAAATTCATGTTGAATGCTTCGGTATGTTTAATAAGACTAGATTCTATGATGTTCCTACTGTCAATTGACTTACATGGTAATATTGAGGAGGCATTATCCCAGTCAATGCAATGCTTGTTATCCCTCAAATGAACAAACAGAGCATTGGATTCCTGGCCTGTCCTAACACTGTATTTGTGTTGTTTAATTCTAGTTGCAAGATCTTTACCTGTCTGGCCTAAGTAAAACATATTACATTCCTTGCAAGGAACTTTATAAATGCAACCAATTGTGTTGTTGGAACTTCGTGTTTTCTTCTTTTCCTGGTTATCAGCATATACCTAGATCACAGCGCACCTACAGTGATTTACTTGCATATATATATATATATATATATATATATATATATATATATATATATATATATATATATATATATATATATATATGTAGATCCACAAGGAAAAGTGGATAAGATAAATCTTGATAAAATCACACGGGAAAAGGAAACTAAGTGCTCCGTTGTTTCCCTTTTCTGTGATGGATATATATATATATATATATATATATATATATATATATATATATATATATATATATATATATATATATATATATATATATATATATATATATATATTTTGTGTTGTCAAAAGTAAGAGAGGCAATTGAGAGGTAAATGAGGCAAAGAGTCAGATTAGCAACCTGGGACTTGGTCACAATTTTTGTGATGCCATATGGCAGCAGGGTCTACCATTAGACATCACATTACACTTCCACTCTCTTCCCAAGCGGTACATCTATGTTTAAAGGACACTGAATCACATAATGTAGTTTTCGACCAACATTGGCCAAATGTGCAATTTCATGGTACGAGCAGATTGCACCTAACACAGTCATTTTATACAATGCAATATATACTCTGTGTGTTAACTCTGGCTAATCTGGCCACATTTGGTAACTCTCATTTTCGAGTACTAATTTGTGTGTGTGTTTTCGTTGCAGTGTGTGGTGCATGTGAGTGGTGATAAATAACATGATGGTGATGCAGTTACTCCATTTACTGAAGAGACATGGAAAACAGCTAGAGATATACAGTTGTTCAAGTCAGAAAACAATATCAGAACAGATCAAAATACCATGTTGTATGTGAATCCCTTATCTTTGAAGCTGGACCACTTCCTCATTATGGCTGTAACAGTGGTTGTTACAGTAAATTAACGGCTTACCAGATACAGTCAGAGGAAAAGAAAATGTGTTTTGCTAATATTGTTGGAACAAGATCTACGGTGGGGTAACCGCCGGTGGCAACTGTTTCATCTACTGGAATGCTGGTGAAAAAGTGTATTTTCTGCAAAAGTGTTTCAAAGCTGCTGCGGAAATGCTTACGGACCGTAAGCATTTCCGCAGCAGCTTTGAAACACTTTATCAATGTGTGACAATGCAGACACAGGACAGTATTATAAATTCTGCAAAGAAACTATAACAGTGACTTCCTTCGTTAATATG
Organism: Homarus americanus; assembly: GCF_018991925.1. NCBI lineage: Eukaryota > Metazoa > Arthropoda > Malacostraca > Decapoda > Nephropidae > Homarus > Homarus americanus. The sequence goes on from NW_024749657.1 coordinate 13,887,237, forward strand.
GACATATAGATTTCATAGCTAAGGAAGTTAAATACCATAATGTATGCAGAGCAAGGTATATTTCTCAGGGTGCCAAGGCTCAAGGAGAACAAAAAGGTGCAGCGTACACAAAGAGACGAGAATCGGCTTTCTTAAGATTATTTTCATGTATAGAATGTGAAATCTTTCTGGAAAAAGCTCCATCCTCTGAACTCTACAATCTAATGTCTAAATCCAAGGAACACTATGGCAGCAAGCTTCAGGTTATTCAAGAAACTAAGAAACAAGGCACTTATCTAACTGTTTCAAAAGATTCCATGGAGATGCGCATGCGTGCCGTAGGTGTCAACAAAGGCTGTAAGAGACTGCTCCTTAAAAGTCGTATTTCTGATGAATTCAGCTAGTCTACTAATCCCAGCCTGTGCAGATAATTATAGTAAGACCCAGTTATCAGCACAGGGCATCTTTTTTTTTCACTTTTGGACTTTGTCACTTTATTGGGATAAACACATCTGGTCCTACCACCCGGTCCCTCTGGTCGAAATTTTTCAAGTTTGCGCATGCGCAATGTGAAGTGCGACGTAACATTGACGTCTTTACCACTCCACGCGACTGCAGTGTTGCCAACGTGCCCTATGCCCGCCGTTAAACGCTCCCGTTCGTTGGAGACGGCGGAGTAGGTGACAGTGATGATGACGAGTTCCATCTTGAAGACAAGTCTAAGAAGCAGAAACCTCAGAAGTCAGGGTCTCCGGCAGGGGCTACGGCTCCCTCTCGTACCCAGTCTGGGGCTGTAAAGGGTGGCCTCCTTCGGCCGTCGGGGTCCCCAAGTGAGCTTACATGTGGCTCAATGACCGACTCTCTGCCGACGATGGACATATGGGATTCCCTTTGTCTCCCTGCCCCGTCGCGCCTTTGTCGTCTCGCCTTTTCTCGGGACTTGCCTCTGAGCACACTGACGACCTGGTTCTTCTGTCACTGCTCTCCACTTCAGGATTCAACACTTCGCCTCCGCCGAGGTCCTACAGTCGTAATAGTTACCACACAAATGGACGAGACGGTGCGCCTGCTCACTCAAGTGGGCTTTCCTGCTCCCTATGGGGAGGTGTTGCTGAAGTTCACCACCATCACCCCAGAAACTCGTCTTACCAAGGTAATGGTTCGCCACATACCCTGGGAGATCCCTATCAACGCTCTTCGCCCTCTTCTCCCACAACTACTCGACATGGAGCGCCTCATCAACCCAGTCTCCAAACGTCCATCCAACGAACTTATCGGCTGGTGGGTGGGCCCCCTCCCTCCGAAGGTGAATGTAGTACCTATTCACGACTGTCATCTCGACCTATTTATCGGAACCCCGAAAATCTGTGGTCGTTGCCAATCGTGGAAACACCGCACCTGGGAGTACACAAGGATGGTCGCCTGCGGTTTCTGTGCAGGTCCTCACGACACAGTGGAATGCAAATCGAAAATTCAAAACAAAATCCCAGTTATACCACGGTGTGTCACTTGCTATGGCAGTCACCACGCCTGGAATGCCAACTGCCCACAGCGTCCTGGCACTCGCCCGAGGAAAACCAAACCTCACTCCTATCCACCACCGCCTCTTCCATCCACCAAGGATTTCCCATTGATCTCTCCTCTACCATCACCCTTATCACCCTTACCACCCATCCTTTCTCCCCTCCCTCCCTCTCCCGACCGTTCCTGGAACAAGGTTGTTTGCCGGCCCTGCCACAGAGTCACCACCACCTCCTGCCCACCTGGACCCCAGCTGTCTTTCACCAGCACCACCACCTCTTGCTCACCTGATCCCTCACCGTCCCTCTCCGTCGCTACCATCACCACCTGCCCAGTCGGGCCCTCGGCAATCCTCGCCGTCACCTCCAGCTCCTGCACAGGTACACCAAGTACACTCTCCGTCTGGATCGCCACTCCAAGCAAATCAACCTTCTCTCTGCCCAACTCTACTCGTTTGTGAAACAATTGCGAGATTGCAGAGGCAACAACAACTCATTCTGGACACCCTGACCCAACAGGGGCGCACTTTGCAAACCCTGGTGACCCGCCTCCTTCCTTCTCCCTAGATGGAGGATCCATCCCTTGCTCTCAAACTCCTCACTCTCCAATATTCTCAACAGAATTTGGTACCTCCTCCGGAGCCCTGTCTGCCCCCACTGACTCATCTTATAACGGAGGTGGTTACCTCCTCTTCTTACAATGGAACATCCAGGGACTTAGATCTCGCCGGACAGACCTCGCTCAGCTTGTGGTCTCCCATCAAGTAGATGTTGCTCGACTTCAGGAAACCATCATAGACGATGTTACTCCACTCCGCCTCTGTGGCTATACTGTTTACACCCTACCTCGGTACCGTGGGCAGGCTCGTGGCCTTCTCAAACTTGTGCGGAACACCATTCCATCTGTTCGTCTCCCTTCACCTGACTCACATGGACCCCCGTTTGAATTACTTTCTGTCTCCCTTACTCTTGGTGACCGGACCCTTCGTGTAGTCATTGTTCATTTCAAGAGTGATTCTCTGGACCCCCAGGTTCTTCACGACCTCCGTGATGGGGTTCCCACTATTGTTCTTGGCGACTTTAATGCCCGCCATCCCACTCTTACTCCAGATCATTCCACTCTTACTCCAGATCATCTCACGCCATGTACTCTTAACGGATCACATTTATCACAGTTTCTTAAAGAGAATGATGATGTTTGCTTTCTTTGTCCTGACGATCCTACTCGCCTCCCCCATAATTTCCTTGATGCTGGCCTACTATTGAACGGTCATACCTCCTTTCATCCTACCGTCTGCACCGAGCCTCATCTGTATAGTGACCATCTTGCCGTTACTACCCATCTCAGGCTTTCCTTCTCTGCCCCTACATCAGCTCCTTATCGATCCCCTCGACCTTCGTCTCACACAAGATGCTGTTCCTTCCTTTACCCAATACCTTTCTACCTGGGCGGATTCCTATGTTGTCCCCCAGTCCCTTGACTCTTACAGAGCTGATTTTGATGATGCCGTGTATGACTCTGTCAATCGCGCTGCCCCTACACGCCCTCCCCGTCACCCCAGAAGTGCCACCAACTACTGGTATCGTATCCCTGCCATGAGACATCTCTGGCAGGTAATCCGTGATCTCCTCTCTTCCATACGGAGGTCTCGCTCTCCAGAGGACTGGGAAGACTTCAAAAACTGGTGCTCCTTTGCAACTCAAGAGCGTCGTCGGATTCGTGAGGCGGACTGGCTATCCTTCACGGGGTTTCTATCGTTCCAGTCGTAACCCTCCCATGTATGGAATCGGATTAATGCTATACGGGTACTCGACAGAGGCCTCCTCCCTTGCCTGCTCTTTAATGGAGGACTGGGCACGAGCTTCCTCCCCTGAGGCACTTCCAGATCCTATGCAGGAGGCAGTGCAGGCTCGCATCGATGCATCTGAGCCCGTTGTTCGTGCTGCTCTTACCTCCCCTGCCCTCACTGATCATCCCATCACACAGTTCGAGCTTGACAGTGCTCGTCGCTCTAGAAAGGACACCTCTCCTGGGGATGATCAGATAACCTACTCCGTCCTCAACGCCTGTACTAATATTCCTAACGGCCCCTTGCTCGCTCTCTACAATATGTTTTATGAACATGGGGTTCTCCCGTCTAACTGGAAAAATGCCACATTTATCTTCATTCCTATGACGGGAGATCCTGGGAAATATCGACCCATTAATCTTACCTCCTGTGTTTGCAAGATGATGGAGAGCATACTCCATCGTCGCCTTCTTCACACCATAGGCGGCTTCCACAACTCCCTCAATGGTTTCATACAACATCGCAGCACAACACACTCCATTGCTTCCTTTTATTGCAATCAGACTGCTCGAGTCTCCGTCTTCCTTGATATCAAGGAAGCCTTTGATACGGCTCAGCCTGAACTTGCGCAGTTAGGGATTAAAGGGAGACTTCTTCGATGGATCGCCTCTTACCTCACTGGACGTCAGGCCCGGGTTCGCGTTGAAGGCTCTATATCTCCTGTTCAAGAAATGAACCTCGGCACCCCTCAAGGTGGAGTCCTGAGTCCCACCTTGTTTAACACTCTCATGCACTCCATTGCATCTTTCCCGTGGCCGACAGAAGTTGTCCACTCAGGATATGCCGACGATGTCCTCCTCCAAGCCCCTGACTACCTCAGCATGCAGGAAGCCCTTGATCTGGTCTCCAGAGAGTGTGATTCACTTGGTTTCCTTCTTTCAACTGCGAAAACAAAAGCCATGTGGCACGGTCGTGTTGTACCTCCACCCCTTCTCTTATCAGGAACGCCCTTGGACTGGGTTAATGAGACAAAATACCTGGGTGTGTATGTAACTCGCACACGTTGTCAGATCCCTGAAGTCCGCTATCTTCGAGACATATGCTTTCGGCGTCTCGCTCCCCTCTCTACCATGTGCAGGGGTTCCCTTGGTGCCACCATCCCTGTACTTCTCACCATGTACAAGTCTTTTGTCCGTTCCTGTGTCGACTACGCCGCCCCTGCCCTCGTCAACATTAGTCGGACTGCTGTCAACCGTCTCGAAGTTATCCAGAGGAAAGCTGCTCGTATCATCCTTGGGGCTCCTCAGTGGACACGCTCTACTTCTCTATATACCGAACTTGGTCTTTCCCCCTTACAGGATCGTGTCCAGGAGTTTTACCTAAAAACTGCCGTTTCCATTCTACGGGATCCTCGGGGCAACTATGTCCAAGCCAACTTGACTCCTGCTGTCCGAGGCCGACCTCCATCTAGAAGACAGTGGCGAGGGTCACTCATCCGAGCCCTTCAGGAACACGACCTCCTGCCTGATATTGTTGTCACCCCTGCTGTTGGTTCGTCTCCTTCTCCCTGGCTGGATTTTCAACCTGAAGTGATTGCCCTCGGTGGACCGCTCCCGAAATCCCAGGTGAACCCTGTTATTCTCTGCAAATACCACCTCTCCAGGATCGCCCACTGGTCCCCAGGTAGGGTCGTCCTCTACACTGATGGTTCTGTTGACCCCGCTACAGGTCGGGCCGTGGCTGGTGTCTACATCTCCCGTCCTGATGCCCATGAGCCTATCAAACTTTCTATCAGAGTTTCTGACGGGGCATCCTCCACTCAGGCTGATCTGATAGCCCACCTTGCTGCTCTTCTCGCTGAGGAAGAAGCAGATGGTTTCTGCCCCTTGCTTGTCTGCTGCAATTCCAGGTCTGCTCTCGACGGGATCGCATTTGGATCAGGGGAAAATAAGGACCTCATCCTCCGAATACGAGGGTTAACATCCACACTTCAGGATACAGGCCGTCTTGTGACATTCCTATGGATACCCTGTCATGTCAGTATCTTGGGGAATGAGGCAGCAGATGGCCTTGCCAAGACTGGCTGTAACAAGGCCATACCTGACTACGTTTTTCCTCGAACACTTTTGCAGCTCAAGACCCAAATTCGCCGCAAACAGAGAGAAGCTCGGGAAGCAGCCAATCCTCTGGGCTCCCCGCCCACCTGGTACGATGTCCTCCGTAAACTTCCTGACCTCTCGTATGTCTATAGGAAAGGGTCGCGGAAAATGGACGTGATTGCTGTCCGCATCATCATTGGGTATGATTTTGCTTGGGAGATTGGTATCCCCGCATCCCCTGAGCAACTCTCTTGTGCATTATACAGAAGACCCGACAGCCGCACCCTTATCCACTACCTCCTAAGATGTCCGCACACACAACACTTCCGTGGCGCCTGCTGGACCACCATTCCGCGACCCCTTAACGGAGACACGATGATCCTCCCCATACTGGCCAGATATTATGTAAATAATATTGATAATGTGTTAATGGTATATCCTTCCTTCCTTAGGTTTTAGTAAGCCCCTTTATAATATTCATACTGTATATACTTGTGACACTTGACAGATGCTTCTGGTGTTATTGTACAGGGGTACCTAGTGACAGCACTTGGGTCCCGCTTCCTCCAACAAGAAATAAACTATTGAAATCTAAATTGAATTCATTCCATGAACAATGAAATAAAGAACGTAGCTTTGTTCCTCAGGGAGAACATCGAAAAGCTCCGTGAGAATAATCTACTAAGCCCTATTACAGCAGAAGCAATCCATGATGGTCAGTGTACAAATATACCGGCTGAACTATTGAGTTTTATAGGATTCTGTACACTGGCTCAAAAGACGAAACTAGCCAGACAGTGGAGCTGTACATTGAATCAACAACCGAAGATGATATCTTCAACGCTACTGGTGAAAAAGTGAAGCCATCTCAACACATGCTGCTAGGCGTGGGTTTGAAAAGTATTACTGGTTCTAGGAAGGTTCTGGAAATTGTGAATCACTTCGGCCACTGCATAGAATTTCATACTACAGAGGAATATGTAACTCAAATTACCGCTAAAATTATTGATAAAAACCGAGTTCTTCTTGATGACCTAGAAGCAAGAGAAGGGACTAAGCACAAACTCAGCATGGGACAACTATGATGAATCAATGTATCATGACACACAAGGTATCTGTATCCAAAATGTAGTATCATCACCAACAGCAACCACGACAACATCAACTACAAGCTGGACATGAATCACAACGGCAGCCTCATCGTCAGGGCATATCATGTCAAATCAACACCGACAACACTTCGTTTCTGTGAGCAAGCGAAGCAAGAGAAGTATTGAAATACCAAATCCAGATCTAGAACCAGTGAGCATGAGGCTAAAGATATCAAGCTCTTCCTTTGATATACAAACAATGGACAAACCTGTAAACTACAAAGCCTGTCTTGCCAGAGATGTAGCATGGACAATATCTTGGAAAACAAACAAACAAACACCAATATGATCTGGCTGGAACTTCACAATAACCAAAGATGATTTACCAGCTAAAATGATAGGGTATTTGGCAAACATCGGAGCCCCTCCTACACGGCATGGTGTAAAGTAGTTAAGGAAACAATGAAACGAAACGTGACCCTTGCTGAAGAGTGTAAGGAAGATTGCATTGCAACAACATATGACCTGGCTATAGCCAAGCCAGCTTCCCAGCTGCAGGACACTATGCAACCTAAGTATGACAACGTCTTTATTTGTTTCGGGGCTTTCCCTATTATGTTCCGCTGTCTATCAACAGTAGAGTACCTCGTAAGTGATTCAGCTACAGTACACATTTTAATAGAAACTGGTTCCCTCATTACCTTTCTGGCAGGAAAACACTTTAATCAGGCAAGAAGATTGCATATGCTCCTAGCAACTTCAATGAGGAGCAAGCATATGAACTTGTTCTTGCAACTCGAAGAGGCATATGATAGCTATAAACATTTGGTTGAAGCCCCAAAGAATGTGCAAGCATCACCATCCCCTGAGGGGATGAAAGATTGGAAAGAGACAGATGAGTACATCACATTCATGATGACCTATGCAAGTTTCTGCGATGATACCGGAGATGGTAAACATGGTGTTAATGCAGAGTTCTGGATAAACTACATTTACTTGAGTGATATATCCATGTTGTTCAGTAGAGCTGTACGAACAAATTATGTGGACGTTTCATCTTCATGCTTGGGAAAAAGATTGACATATTCGTTGCTGCAAATCGCCACAACTATTCACGCTACATGTTCTTGTACTATATGAGACTCATGAACATGGATACCACCCATCCTGGTGAGATTGTCATCCGATTCCTTTGCCAGACAACCCGTGTATCAAGCACTAGAGAGTACTGTAATATTAATGCAGATGCAGCTTCACGATAAACTGGAATCACCGCTTTCCATCAAAGTCAAGGAGCAACCAGACGCTGAACAGTTTCTAGATCAGCCAGAAGCGCCATAGTTATGCAACTGTTTGAAAAAGGCAGCAATAAGGAAGTAGAAGAATCCAAGCCATGAACTAGGAAAGTAAAAGATGAGTAAATTTCAAAGAGACTTGGAAAGCAAATCCAAAATCATTGAGACTACTGTGAATCCTTTTGTCGAGTCCCTGCTCGAGAACATCAATCTGTAGTTCCTAGCAGAGTACAAGAAAATGTCACATGAAGTGAAAGAGGACATGTTAAATCTCTTTGTTTTTGGAGACAGGTGGAAAGATGAGTTCTACCAAGAATGCTTAAAGGATCCTATTAGGTGTGAAAGAAGACAACACGGGACTTGCTGGGTAGATTAGTCAATCTTGCTTGTTCCAGAAAGATTACGCTTGAAAACGTCTTTCCTTTTCCACTTACCCCAGTTCCCCTCTCTTTGGCCAGTATGTATGGCACGATGAAAAGAACACCAAAATACAAACTCTCCAAACACCTTGCAGATTTGATTACACACACAGAGCCATCAAAAGTTAATACAGTTCTTTATGATGCCATATTTAATATCCAGTCACTTCCCTATGACTTGCCTCTCACTTTTGGACATGTAACAGAACTGGTCCTGAAAATTATATACAGTGCAAAGTGACGTGAAGAACACTTTGTATGTGACAGTTATGTTTAAAGCACAAAGGATGTTGAGCAATGGTGAGTCAGCTGATAGTTGTTGTGGTTCTACAATATTTAGTTGGAACATAAAATTTAAAATTGTTATTTTGATAATGTCTTCCTTCAATCAAAACAATCCATAAAAATTAAATAATTATAGAGTGGAAGATTATAAGCTAAGTAATCACTATTGGTTAGTAGTCTATTATATTCTTCTGCATATAAAGCTTCAATTTATCGTTAATCATATGTAATGGAAAAAAGTATACTTTCAACCATACTGTATGTTAAATAGTTGCCTTTGCACTTTAATATTCAATTATTTGAATGCTGCATTGATGTCTGCGACGGTGATACCGATTCGGTGTTATCAAGGCGAAGGTGTGTGTGTGTGTGTGCAATAATAATAATAATACAAATAATAATAATAATTAACAGTTTATTAAGATAACATGGCAGACCGAAAGCTGAAAATATACAATGAACAGAGGTGATAAGTTACACATAGAGTCAACTTATAGATTAACTATAGATCTGGTACTGTGGGAACTGGGCTTGTAGATAATCTTGTGACCTGACATCAATAGTAGGCACTAACATCAATAGTAGGCAAATTTCTGGAAGCAATCATTTCAAACTCTATTCGAAATCACCTGGAGAAGCACCGATTGATCAATGATTCCCAGCATGGCTTCACAAGCGGACGTTCTTGCCTAACTAATCTATTAGCATTCTTTTCATCAGTTTTCGAATCGGTGGACGAGGGGCACAATTATGATGTGGTATATCTCGACTTTAGCAAAGCCTTCGACAGAGTCCCCCACCAAAGACTAATTAGAAAGGTAGAAGCTCATGGCACCAAAGGTGACATCCTTAAATGGATTAGGGCGTGGTTACAGGACAGGAAACAGCGAGTGAGCATTAACGGCACTAAGTCCCATTGGAGCAACATCACAAGTGGAGTTCCCCAAGGCTCAGTACTTGGACCATTATTATTTATTATATACATAAACGACATAGATATCGGCATTGACAGCAACATAAGTAAATTTGCTGATGACACTAAAATAGGACGTGTTATCAAATCTGACGAGGACTCGGCAAAACTACAGGAAGTTCTAAACAAATTTTTCGAATGGTCTGAAAAATGGCAGATGAAATTCAACGTCGACAAATGTAAAGTACTCAGTATAGGAGATGTAAACAGGGAAACCAGATACCAGATGAACAACAATGCCATAGAGAAATCTGACTGCGAGAGAGATTTAGGAGTAATGATAAGTAGGAACCTTAAGCCAAGTAAACAATGTGTTTTTGCTCGTAACAAGGCTAATAAAGTACTTGGGTTCATACAAAGGAGTGTTAGTTACAAGACTAGCGAGGTCATCCTAAAACTGTATCTTGCTCTTGTGAGACCACACCTGGATTACGCAGTTCAGTTCTGGTCACCGTATTACAGAATGGATATAGAATCCTTGGAAAGAATTCAGAGGAGAATGACAAGACTAATCCCGGGCATTAGGAACCTTGAGTATAGAGACAGGTTAAAGCATCTTAATTTGCACTCCCTTGAGAGACGTAGAGCGAGGGGCGACCTGATAGAGGTGTATAAGTGGAAGGCAGGGCTAAGCAAAGGGGATATTACAAAGGTACTCAAACTATCCAACCAGGAGCGAACTCGTAACAATGGTTTTAAATTAGACAAATTTAGATTTAGGCGTGAAATAGGTAAACACTGGTTTGGAAACAGAGTAGTGGATGAATGGAACAAGTTACCAAATATCATCATTAACTCGAATATGCTGAATTGCTTCAAACATAGGTTGGATGCTCATATGAGCAATAGGGGTTGGGTGTAAACGGGACTGCCCAGTATGGGCCAATAGGCCCGCTGCAGTTTCCTCCATTCTTATGTTCTTATGTTGGTGGACACTGTCTGGATGGCCGTCGTACCTGGGTGCTAATCCGTTACCTCTCTACAGCTGCAGATGTTTAGGATAACCACCACGTGGTCCGGGTAGGTCCTTCAGCTCACACAGGGTGTTAGAGATAGTTCTTGTTCCCCATGTGATGTAGTTAGGAATTCATAATTCCTCACCTGGGTGGAGTAGGGAGTCCTCATTTCCCTCCTGATGTAGTCTGGAGTCTTCCTTGGCTTCTCATCCTTCATCAGGTTAACATTGACCACTAAGCACGATTGTCTCTCTTACAGTTGTTCTTTGTTTCGAGTTGAAATTCCCACTTCTGTATATCAGTTGTGGGTTGATCGTCAATCTTTGCACTGTACTGTTAGTTGGAGGATGTTGATAAATCCAGATGGGGAGGAAAAGATGGGGGAGGGGAAAGGTCCGACAAACCGGGCTGGCAGCTGTCTCCATGGCCAAGAGATCACGGCCGCGTGAGCAGGCAGCGCCGACGTACTCACCCTATGAAGGCTGAAGACGGTGTGTGTGTGTGTGTGTGTGTGTGTGTGTGTGTGTGGGTCTGTGCTCACACAAGGTGGTAAAATGCATCTAATGTGGCAGCATTATGTTAGTGTTAAGGGGCAAGCACTGCTTACTTCCTCTCGCTTTCAGCTACCGCTGCTGGCTAGTCCTCGTGGCGAACAGGGAAGCAACTTGCATAAGTCTTCCCCTGCCAGTATACAGCCTCTTCACCAACATGATTCCTGCTGTGCCTCCTCGTAAACAACGCACAGTAACTGGGTGCCTCGTGGGCACAGGCTCGACCAGCATGGGATCTCGGAGAACCAATGGGCCCCAGATGGACGGCACTGGCATGTGGACATGTCCTAGTTCCTACCAACCACTGCCCCGCTGCCTTGCGGATTATCCTTGGCAGGTAGAAGGCTAGGGGAGTAAACCCCAAACTAAAAATTTATGGTGGAGCCCTGCATCAGGCAGACATGCTTACAGAGCTCCAACAAGACCCCAACGGAGGTATAGGTGGAAGAAGTGACCATCATGGGAACCCAACGACTACACCGGTGGACGAAGGCACTGCTTGGTGGACAGGCTACTAAACATACTGGGCAATCGGCAGTCCATTGCAACTCTTCCCCATCCTTGCCGTTGCAACACTTGCACCACTGGATCGGGAATGGGGAGAGCCAAGAAGCGTAGTTGCAGCCTGCGCTCTTGCCTCACCACATAAATCAATTTACGTGCGGCCATCATCCAGCTCGACATACTCATCATCATCATCAAAACCTCCATACCCTCAAAAGTCCTATGGTAACAGACGAGAGGCGACGGGGACAGGCAGAGATGACTGCCGGGAGTCTCTAATCACAACTCTACACATAGGTCAACTCACAGAAAGGAGTTCTGGCTATACCTTCTTCTGGAAGGGTAAGCTTGTTGTGGGGAGAAACCGCATATATGTAGTCGACTCTGCCATCCACCAGTGAATCGTACACAGGTTAAACTGAAATGCCTGTTGGGATCAACGAGAGCCTCATGACTCTCGAGTCGCACTGAATCACTCACGTCATGCCTTTTTCATCAGTGCATACGCCCCATCACCGGATGCAGAGGATGACACCAAGGAGGCCTTTTACTTCAATCTCGACAGGGTGGTAACCTATTAACCCCATAAGAGATAAGGGTGTGCTCCTTGGTGAATTTAATGCCAGAGTTGGCAGAGATGCCAACTCCTCCTCAGTCAGTGTGCTACACACAACCTCACTATCACCAATACCTTGTTTAGGCAGGCCGATAAGTCAAGGGTTCGTGGCAACACCCATGATCCAAACACTGGCATCTCATTGACTACATCATTGTCAGAGAAAGAGATCCCCGAGATGCTTTCATCACCAGAGCCATGCTTGGCTCAGACCACTGAGGCTCTAATCAACGGCTAGTAAGAGCCCAGCTTCTGCTTCACGTCGCCCCAAAACGGTGAAGGCAGCAAGCCTCCAAAAGAGCTTTTAACACTAAGTGTCTGGAAGATCCAGTGGTAGCACATGCCTTCAGACTTCGAACCCGTTTTTTCAGCTGTATGGAGCTGAAATGTTCTGCAAAGTTGCACGTCTATCGAGCAGTGGTCTTCCCCACCCTACTATACGGCAGTGGGACATGGGTCACATACAGGAAGCACGTCCAAGGCACTTGGAAACTTTCACCAACGTAGTCTATGTTCCATCCTCCGAGTTCGCTGCGAAAACAAGAGAACAAATGCCAGTATTCTTAGTGACACCAACTGTAGGAGCATGGAGGCTACCATTATCCATGAACAACTACGCTGGCCATGGACGACAGTAGACTGGAAAAGCAACTACTTTACAGTCACCTAATTAATAATAAACGTAACGCTGGCGGGCAACTGAAAAGGTATAAGGATAGTCTAAAGACAAACCTGAAAAAGTGCCAAATCGACCCTTCACCTGGGAGACGATTACCACACAGTAACGTTTGGAGGAGCACCACACAAGAAGATGTCATTACTTTCGAATTAGCCCGACTGCATACCAAAGCAGACAAGTGCCAACGCCGGAAAGACGCTGCCGCCGCCCCTCCCTCACTAAATGCAGCCTCCACATGTCCACCATCTGTGAATGACCCTGTCGGTCCCGTATCGGCCTCTTTAGTCACCCCAGAACTCACCAGCGAACGTGACATCCTTAATATCTCATATCATTGTATCATAGCTGGATAATCGTCATACGCGATTCTGAGGGACAGCAAAGTAGTAGTAGTAGTATTTGTAGATAGTGTGTGTGTGTGTGTGTGTATGTGTGTGTGTAAAATGGTCAGTTTGCTCGCCTCGCAAGCGAGTGGACCCGGGTTCAATTCCCGGGCAGAGTGAAATTATGGGCAGATTTCTTTATGTCAATTGTCTCAGTCTACCAAGCAGCAATTGGGGACCTAGATGTCAATCGATTTGCGTATCGTGTTCCGGGGTAATGGTTAGCTTGTGCATTTGGCGAGTTGTCCAGTCTTCTCGGATTATTCCTTGATACTGGGTAACGCAACTCATTAACTTAGGGTGTGGCTGTTGTGTTGGCGACAGCTTCTACACCTTAAACAAATTTACGCCTAGGTGGCCCTAGGGCCGGCCATCCTCGAACACAAGGGACAACCATTTCTTACTTTAATTGTGTGTGGAGTGGAAGGAAGGGTAGGGCAGCTCGCCGAGACACCCACTATAACTTATTGTTACCTCTAAATTTATATAATTTTAATATCAGTTGTGACTAGAATATTCTTTAAATATTCTTCGTAATTATAAATATCATATCACGATAATCACTCATATCGTTAATAATGACAAGCAAACTCCCTGTGATTGACTCACATGCTACTTAGGTGATAAGCGCCCATACTACATCAATTAATTTATTAGAGCACGTGTAAACGAAGAAACGTGTGAATCATCAACGCTGTCGTACCATGCAACGAGTAAACTTATATTGCATCGTTTTAAAATTATCTCCTCATTTCTGGTCTCTCCGAGCAACTCAAGAGTTGCCTAATGAAAATGTTTTTAACATTGCATATATTTTTTTTCCGGATGACTTTGCAATGGTACTAGATCAGGAATTATAGCTTTCATTTTCGTAGATTACCTCCATGTATAATAAGCCCTACTGTCAATATAATTCGGGTTGTGTGGTACTGCTATACCTGTTCATGGTGGAACCGGGAGGTGGCTAATACATATAATGTAATTTATAATAAATGTGTTTGCCAACTTTCTGGGTATGTTTTTATGGCAAATTACTTTATATTAACAGGAACCCGAGGAACTTCCACGAATCCCCTAGACCCCCACCGCCAACAACGAGCCCCTGACCCCCATCCCCTATCCCCAACGACACGACTCACCCTGATCCACACCCCCATGACCCCCCCTGCCCCGACCCTCACCCTTAGTCCTCATCCTACACACTCCTGAGCGCCATATATGACATAGGAACGTTTAGATTAAGTATTATATAATATGACACCCCAACTATATATAATATATATAGTTGGTTGAGATGAGTGATTTTTCAAGATTCTATCTATGACACAGGCAGCTTATGATTTAGGCAGCTCCATTACAAAATTTTTGCACCTAGGGGTAATAGACGTCATTGATCGCGAAAAAAATCTCAATTTAACATATGCCCCCCCCCCCCCAAAAAAAAATATATATATAATAATAGTAAGAATAATAAAGACTATGTGCCATTGAGTCCTTCGAATTACCAACGTTTACCTTATGTTTATAGCCATTTTTTTTCTAATCGGGTAACCCAAATTTCAAACAATAACAAAATTAACGGCAATGAGACACTTGACATTCCCAGTTGCCAAAGAAGTTATCCAACCCTTCTTTATGGGAGCTCTGTAGGATATAAAGAGGCCAAATGCACAGCACTGAGTGTTTTCTTTTCCTTACGCGCTTATCAGTAACACTCTCTCTATATATATATATATATATATATATATATATATATATATATATATATATATATATATATATATATATATATATGCACACACACACACTATATACATAGACTTAAACTAACCCACACCATGTACACACAAATTCCCATCCCATTCTCACGCCATGTACTGTACTTACAGCACTACCTCACATTCCAATTCTCGTGAGCCGTTTTATTTTGCCGGGCGAGTGTTTTCTTTTTTATATGTCCTGAAAAATTTACATTAATCTTCACCTCCTGGAACCAACAACTGAATCAACATCTCTTTAAAAATTAGATGTGTTTTTGTGAGAACCTTGCCGTATGTGTCGGGGGACATATTTGGGTTTAACACGATAGAATGAGAATGTTTTGGGAACATATTTGGGCTTAATACGTTAGAAGGAGAATGTTTGGGGGGTCATATTTGCGTTTAACATGATTGAATGAGAATAATTCTTGGGACAAGTTCAGGTTTAACAAGTATTTCCATGAGAATGTCTCGGTCAACCTAGAAGGTAAATGATCTACCATACAGGCTACAGTAATTCGTCCATTATGATAAGACTGAGTGTGACGCTTTAACAACTTGGCTTCGATAACATATTCCTTCAAGTAGACAATTTAATCCTTTAACTCCTTGAGGACGATGACTTAACGTCTTGAGTACGATGACTTAATCAGAGGAACACAAAGATTTAACCTCTTTACGATGACTTAACCCCTTGTGTACGATGATTTAACCTTTTGAGTTCGTTGTCTTTATTCTCTGAGTACGATTTTGTAACCGTTTGAGCACGATGATGCCGTAAGGGGCGAGATGTCACGGGTTCGATTCCTTGGCCGGTGGAAAGTTGTTCGGACACACTTTCCAGCCACCCTTGGTCCCTGTTCACCTAGTAGCAAAGTAGGTACCTGTTGTAAATCGAAAGTTGCTAATTCGAATTCAGGGAAAGTTGTTGGAGCTTCCAATAACTTGCTTAGACATAAAAACCATTGACTCTTCAGGCTTCTACGCCCTTAAATCATGAGACATAAAGGCAAGCATGAACTTAGCATGTTTCCCTGTTGGGCGCTGTAAACGCTTCTGCGCTTCACCTTACTCAAGGATGTAGGGGGGTGCCCAATTAAAAAAAAAAAAAAAAAAAGTTCTCGCCGTACTCAAAAGAATTATGAAATCGTATTCATCGGTGAATGGGCGACTTTTCTCAGTACAGTATATCTAAACTTTCAATACCATGGCCTCAGCTGGTAATAAAAACTTGATGAGTAAGTTAGTGAGTATTGTCCTCATGACATCTCATATGCATAGGTAGAATGTCTTTGTTCTGTGAAGTGGGACATAGAAAACACAGTCTGTGATTTAGGTAAACAGACATAAAAATACGTATTATGTATATGTTAGCTTGTGAGTATACTGTGTTGGGTGGCGAGGGGGAGGCGACCTAGAATTGATGTCCATGACAACTTCAGTAGGTATATAATCTATAATACGTGCTGTGCATGTTTACGTAGACAAGACACTAACTTTTCGCTACACTCAAGAAAAATGAATACACACGCACAGACACACACACACATACACACACACACACACTACTACTGCCACTACTACTACTATTACTTTTTTTTATATAATGGCCTCCAGCCTCCCCCTTATAGCCATTCCTTCGCCACCATTTTATTACCTTAACATTAAATATCCTAATACATAAGTAGCTATCCTAGCTATGCTGAGTTAGTTGAGCCGCAGATCTATGCAGCATTCGGTAACTGTAGCCTCATAGTCAATATCTGCAACTGTTGTTGTTAAAACACTACACTGGGGAATAAAAGTTATACATGATATCAAAAATATGAAGAAAATATTAAATGCATTAAAGAAAGACACTATCAGTCACTGAAAAAATAGTATCAATATTAGGACATGTTCCCGACACACATGAACAGGCCTTAAGGGCACTCAACAGGTTAATATCAGTCACGGAGAATTGGTATTAAAATATGAAGAAATTTTAACTACACACAGCAAAAAAATATCAGTCACTGAAGAAATAGTATCAATATTAGGACATGTTACCTACACACATGAACAGGCCTTAAGGGCACTCAACAGGTTAATATCTGTCCCTGAGAATTGGTAATAAACAATATCAAGAAAATTCTTAACTACATACACATTCTAAAACCACCTTACTACTACTCTTCATAACATGCATCCCACACGCTCAGAACACATCCATACTGGGACGAGGAAAGTGTCTCTGAGTATCCACTAGACTTCTGGTCTCAGTGTGTGACAGTACATTCACTCAGACTGCCTCAGTTTACACTCAGTACAGCCATGGAGGGAAAGAGAGGAGAACGTCAGCTGAGGGAATGGTTCTATTTTCCCGTCTGGTAGCTAATACATCTAACTGACCAAAGCCACGTGGTGTTGTGACCCCACGTGGAAAGAACTAATCAACCAGTGCTGATGCCGGTCCCACGTAGTTTCCGTAGTTTCCGTTGTCAGGAGCACTCGTTCCCTCCAGGGATCCCAGCTAACCTTGCTAACCCGTGACGAGCCTGCTCTGATCGTTTCAATTGCGACAATCGCCAATCATCAATCATCAACGGCAGTCGTCAAATGGCAGTCATCAATCTCAGTCAAGTTGGTTCTGACGAAACCCTGCAATGAACTCACTGTTAGCTATTGTTAACTTTATCACTGCCCTATCTAAACCCTGTCTGATATAGAATGAAACTTACTTGTTATACTGCAATGTCGCAACACAGGTGACTAGACCACGTGACCGTTTTGTCCTGTCTGAACGCACAGCCCACATTGTCTGTTCAAGAGCTGGAGTCCAACTGACAGTTGGCGGGCCTTGACCGTCCTCATGGCGGGCTTAGGTCACGTGACCCTATTTTTCGCATAACTAATAACTTTGTGGGACATACATAACATTATTCAGTCTGAGAAACGATCTCAAATAATTTCAAATTTAATAACGTCATTTTATTTAATGATTCATGTCCATTAACGATTCGGTAGATGACATTTAATATCATATGGGCCTGGTTCCAGATGCTCTCACTATGTAGCGTGAGGGAGCCACCATCGTTCAGTCCCCTGTCACGTAGACTTGAATGACTCACCTTATCGCCACCATATATATATATATATATATATATATATATATATATATATATATATATATATATATATATATATATATATATATATATATATATATATATATATATATATATATATATTACAGGAGAGACAGAGACAGGCCCATGAATGGACACTTCAAGAGAGCAGAAGAGGAGGATTAAGAAAATCAACTTCAAGCTAACAAGAATACCAAGACAGAGACCAAGACATTTCCTCGAAACAAAAAACAACACACACAATCAAACGACCAAGTGCTGAGAAACCATGGCCCAACCACACACCTGACGCTTGACCTGACGCTCACCTGATGGTCCTCCGCCTCCTCGTCCCAGAAGTTGCTGCTCCCTCCAACAAGCCTCCTCCCACCAAGTTGTGTTTAGCAGCACCTTTACCTCCTTCTATAAACTTCAATCCTCCCTTTATCCTTCCCTAACCTCCTTCCCCCTGTCCCTAGCATTTATGTATGTATGTATGATCATGTGTGGTGTGTGTGTTAGGTTACTTTGTATAAAACTTTAAGTACAATATTTTGTACATGATCATTTATTACCAGTTAGAAGTTTCGAAAAAGGAGTAAATACATAGTTGTCAACTCTAATCATTAATTATCCCAATTTTGCGCAATGTAATTATATATATGTGATATCCAGAAATTTCAGAGTAATTTCAAATGCCCCGCCATAGTGATACTGAGCGTTCAAAGTCATCTGAGGGAGGCGTTGCTGCTACGTGGCGAGAGACTGCGGAACTAGGCCTATATATTAAATGTAATTTCCGAATTAATAATGATGCGATTCATGAAGTTAAGGACTATTATTGATTGAAATTATTATAGATCGTTTAGCAGTCTGAATAATGTTACGGTGTCCCAAGGGTTATGTTGGGCGGAAAAATATATCCGTGAGCCCAAGCTGGCCCTTCAGGGGAAGCCGACCTTACTAGGCCAGTCCCAGAGGCATTCACACAGACAAGGCGTTCCGCGTCCATCAGAAATAGTCACGTGGCCTAGTCACCTGTGCTCGCATGTTATGATATAACAAGTAAGTCTCATTCGATCTCAGACAAGGGTTAGATAGGGCAGTGATAAAATAACTAGAGCTAACAGTGAGTTCATTTCGGGTTCGTCAGAACCCTTGACTGGAGTTGACGGAGTTCTTCACTGAGATTGACTGCCGTTGATGATTGAGGGTGGCGATTGTCGCCATTGGACGATCAGTGTAGGCTTGTCACTGTTTAGCGGGGCAAGGATCTCTTGAGTGAGCGAGTGCTCGACAACTAAAACGACAGGACCAGCATCAGCAGTGGGTGATCAGTTCTTACCACTCGAGTGCACAACCCCACATGTCGAGCAGCTAGTGACCCTCCTTCCTGTGAGAATAAAGTCTCTCAACTGTACAAGGTCTGATTGGCTCACTCCTTTCGCTTTATGGGCCTGGGAGTACACAGAGCTATCTGGGTAAACTAATGTCACACACAGGACCGTGGAGTCTAGGTCTCTAGGAGATACCTAGAGGAACATTTTCCCTCCCTTATTACGGGTGTAGTTAACACCATTCCTCAGACTGATATTATCTTGACGTGTGTAGTTTAATAGTTTCAATAATTTTTGATAATATTGTTTTGAATGTTTGGTACCATTAAGTGGAACCAAGTGATACTGGATTTGATTCCTTTTAATGCCTCTAATTGTTCTTCATAATTCTGATCTCAGGTATAACCTTGTTCCCCAAGGTAGTGGTTAAGTTAGGTTAGGAAGTGTACATCTGTTGGGGTGTATAATTTTGGAGTTCTAAGGCCTATTCATTGTAAGTATTTAATTTCTTAAATTTTTTACCATTCCTCAGTGACTGATATTATTTTGTTGAAAACCCTTAACCTGTTCATTGTGGAGTATTTAATTTCTTATTTTTAGTACCATTTCTAAGTGACTGATATTATTTTGTAAGCTTAGCAGGCCTGTTCATGTGGGCGACAACATTTCTTGATACTTCAAATTTATTGTTGCCTGTGTTCTAATAATTTCTATGTCATGTATAACTTTTATTCCCCAGAGTAGTGGTTAAAGTTTAAGTTGAGATGCTGCATATTGGTGTACCATTATTTGATGGTTTTTGTAGTGTTGGAGGGAATATAAGTGTCTAAATTTTTGGTGTCTCTATTCATCCCAGTCACAGACGCTATCCTTCCAGAGTCACGGACAGTTCATTTTGTGTAGTAGTTAAGTGTTCTTGTGCTGGTTGGGATTTTTCTCAAAGGGGCTTCCCTGCCTTTACCATCTATTAAATTTTAATAAACCCAAGTCAAGTGAGAAATTCAGCAAATTCAGCCAGTTGTTATATATATACACCATACTGCAGAATGGATATAGAGTCTAAAGCAAACAGAGGATGACAAACTAATCCCGGGCATTAGGCATTGAGTACAGAGACAGATTAAAGATTTTAATATGTACTTCCTCGAGAGACATAGAGTGAGAGGCGATATGATTAAGGTATATAAATGGAAGTCGGGGTGATATAACAAATGTACTTAAACTATCCAACCAGGGGCGAACTAGTAGCATATGGTTTTAAATTATACAAATTTAGATTTAGGCGCTAGATAGAGTAAACACTGGTTTGGAAATAGAGTTGTGGATAGGTGGTACACGTTACTGAACTTCAATATTAACTCGAACACGCTGGGTAGCTTCAAATATAGGGTGGACTGATATATGAGCGATAGGGATCGGGTGTAAACGGAGCTGCCTAGTATGGGCCAATAAGGTCCGCTGCATTTTCCTCCATTCCTAATGTTACCTCCGGCCTGTTGTAATAACCGATGAACTGTCCTGGAGTTTCAGCTCTTGAGTTACACTGGAAGTTGCATTAATAAATGTTTTCTGGTAAGCTGCAAACCCTAATGGTCGTTTCTCATTTTATTCTGAAAATAGATTATGTACAATTAACTTAGGGTAATACCATATACACCATGAGTTGTAGAGAGTTATAGTAAACAAAGCCAAGTGTAACGAGCTTCGTGACCACATGTGTGATTGGTGGAAGACTAGGCAAACTAGGTATAGTCTACTGTTAGAAACCTGTTGCTGACCTCACCTGGGCAGAGAACATAGAGATCAGAGGTCATTTGAAAGAATTACTTAACATGCAACACTTGCTTCAATATTACGGAGTATAAACTGCACACTTGCTTATAGTTTAATTATCGTGGTTGATGTAATTATATAAGCATAATGTATATAGCCCCCATTTATATAAATATTACTGTCTGGTTGACAGGGACCAATACAGACTGGGTGCCATCATGTTAGACACTGCTGTTCATGCCACCATGAAGTTGCCTCACAATGGTTATGAATTTTGATGAGAACCAAGAAGCGAGAGTCAGCAAGATGGCTTCCTGTTGACCGAGTCTCAGGCCTTAGTATAAGGTCAATGGAGGTCATGCAAGTCTGTTCTTTTCCTGTACTTGGTGGGCGGAGACTCAGTGCGGTTATCTTACCTGTTATGGTCATGCAAGATCCGCGACAATGTCTAGTCCAATTGATCCCCCATGTTCCTATGGATTTTGATGATGGAGGTGTCTTTAAGATCTTCGAAATTCCTCCTATTCCATATTTTCTCCAGGAAATTGGGGACATCTGGTCAGTAGGGGTCCTCTCTTTACTGCACCTCGGCTGGAATTCCATCGGCCCTGTGGCTTTAGTTATTTTTCATCTTCTTAATGGCAGTAGGTACCTCATCACGGGATGGAAGACAGTCAGGGTGAGCCAGCTCTTGGCGCTGAGGGACCTGCTGGGTGAACACACACACGCACCACACACACGCACGCACACACACACACACACACACACACACACACAAATCATAGTTTCATTATGTTTGCTGCGAGAACGGTGATCTTTTGGGCACTTCTATCATATTAAGGCCCAAAATCTGCTGAACGCTTTCACAAGCCAGCATCACTATAAGCAACACCTATTTCCCAAAAATCAATCAATGGTGTTGTCGCCGCTCATTCACGTACACTGTTGCTTTTGGTGACCATTTTTTGTAAATTTCCCATCTCTTTCTTAGTCTTCTATTGTCCCCAAATATCCAGTTCTCATTTTTCAATATATCTGCAGAGAAAACAGGAATCTCGATAACAAAACTGTGGTGTAAGCTAAGTACTGGTTTTCACCGTTATTTTGAGAGTATTTTTGCACAAGGAGTCAGTGGCTGATATAGGGGCATAAGGACTCCTGGACTGGTTGAAGCTGTTGGATTATTGTGAGGTTATAAAGATGTTCCAGTTCTCTGAAGATGTCTGCAGTTGCCTCTGAAGATGTCTTGAATAAAGACAGCTAA
>NW_024749657.1:13909717-13925906 GCF_018991925.1 Homarus americanus
CGCCCACCTGGTACGATGTCCTCCGTAAACTTCCTGACCTCTCGTATGTCTATAGGAAAGGGTCGCGGAAAATGGACGTGATTGCTGTCCGCATCATCATTGGGTATGATTTTGCTTGGGAGATTGGTATCCCCGCATCCCCTGAGCAACTCTCTTGTGCATTATACAGAAGACCCGACAGCCGCACCCTTATCCACTACCTCCTAAGATGTCCGCACACACAACACTTCCGTGGCGCCTGCTGGACCACCACTCCGCGACCCCTTAACGGAGACACGATGATCCTCCCCATACTGGCCAGATATTATGTAAATAATATTGATAATGTGTTAATGGTATATCCTTCCTTCCTTAGGTTTTAGTAAGCCCCTTTATAATATTCATACTGTATATACTTGTGACACTTGACAGATGCTTCTGGTGTTATTGTACAGGGGTACCTAGTGACAGCACTTGGGTCCCGCTTCCTCCAACAAGAAATAAACTATTGAAATCTAAATTGAATTGATTCCATGAACAATGAAATAAAGAACGTAGCTTTGTTCCTCAGGGAGAACATCGAAAAGCTCCGTGAGAATAATCTACTAAGCCCTATTACAGCAGAAGCAATCCATGATGGTCAGTGTACAAATATACCGGCTGAACTATTGAGTTTTATAGGATTCTGTACACTGGCTCAAAAGACGAAACTAGCCAGACAGTGGAGCTGTACATTGAATCAACAACCGAAGATGATATCTTCAACGCTACTGGTGAAAAAGTGAAGCCATCTCAACACATGCTGCTAGGCGTGGGTTTGAAAAGTATTACTGGTTCTAGGAAGGTTCTGGAAATTGTGAATCACTTCGGCCACTGCATAGAATTTCATACTACAGAGGAATATGTAACTCAAATTACCGCTAAAATTATTGATAAAAACCGAGTTCTTCTTGATGACCTAGAAGCAAGAGAAGGGACTAAGCACAAACTCAGCATGGGACAACTATGATGAATCAATGTATCATGACACACAAGGTATCTGTATCCAAAATGTAGTATCATCACCAACAGCAACCACGACAACATCAACTACAAGCTGGACATGAATCACAACGGCAGCCTCATCGTCAGGGCATATCATGTCAAATCAACACCGACAACACTTCGTTTCTGTGAGCAAGCGAAGCAAGAGAAGTATTGAAATACCAAATCCAGATCTAGAACCAGTGAGCATGAGGCTAAAGATATCAAGCTCTTCCTTTGATATACAAACAATGGACAAACCTGTAAACTACAAAGCCTGTCTTGCCAGAGATGTAGCATGGACAATATCTTGGAAAACAAACAAACAAACACCAATATGATCTGGCTGGAACTTCACAATAACCAAAGATGATTTACCAGCTAAAATGATAGGGTATTTGGCAAACATCGGAGCCCCTCCTACACGGCATGGTGTAAAGTAGTTAAGGAAACAATGAAACGAAACGTGACCCTTGCTGAAGAGTGTAAGGAAGATTGCATTGCAACAACATATGACCTGGCTATAGCCAAGCCAGCTTCCCAGCTGCAGGACACTATGCAACCTAAGTATGACAACGTCTTTATTTGTTTCGGGGCTTTCCCTATTATGTTCCGCTGTCTATCAACAGTAGAGTACCTCGTAAGTGATTCAGCTACAGTACACATTTTAATAGAAACTGGTTCCCTCATTACCTTTCTGGCAGGAAAACACTTTAATCAGGCAAGAAGATTGCATATGCTCCTAGCAACTTCAATGAGGAGCAAGCATATGAACTTGTTCTTGCAACTCGAAGAGGCATATGATAGCTATAAACATTTGGTTGAAGCCCCAAAGAATGTGCAAGCATCACCATCCCCTGAGGGGATGAAAGATTGGAAAGAGACAGATGAGTACATCACATTCATGATGACCTATGCAAGTTTCTGCGATGATACCGGAGATGGTAAACATGGTGTTAATGCAGAGTTCTGGATAAACTACATTTACTTGAGTGATATATCCATGTTGTTCAGTAGAGCTGTACGAACAAATTATGTGGACGTTTCATCTTCATGCTTGGGAAAAAGATTGACATATTCGTTGCTGCAAATCGCCACAACTATTCACGCTACATGTTCTTGTACTATATGAGACTCATGAACATGGATACCACCCATCCTGGTGAGATTGTCATCCGATTCCTTTGCCAGACAACCCGTGTATCAAGCACTAGAGAGTACTGTAATATTAATGCAGATGCAGCTTCACGATAAACTGGAATCACCGCTTTCCATCAAAGTCAAGGAGCAACCAGACGCTGAACAGTTTCTAGATCAGCCAGAAGCGCCATAGTTATGCAACTGTTTGAAAAAGGCAGCAATAAGGAAGTAGAAGAATCCAAGCCATGAACTAGGAAAGTAAAAGATGAGTAAATTTCAAAGAGACTTGGAAAGCAAATCCAAAATCATTGAGACTACTGTGAATCCTTTTGTCGAGTCCCTGCTCGAGAACATCAATCTGTAGTTCCTAGCAGAGTACAAGAAAATGTCACATGAAGTGAAAGAGGACATGTTAAATCTCTTTGTTTTTGGAGACAGGTGGAAAGATGAGTTCTACCAAGAATGCTTAAAGGATCCTATTAGGTGTGAAAGAAGACAACACGGGACTTGCTGGGTAGATTAGTCAATCTTGCTTGTTCCAGAAAGATTACGCTTGAAAACGTCTTTCCTTTTCCACTTACCCCAGTTCCCCTCTCTTTGGCCAGTATGTATGGCACGATGAAAAGAACACCAAAATACAAACTCTCCAAACACCTTGCAGATTTGATTACACACACAGAGCCATCAAAAGTTAATACAGTTCTTTATGATGCCATATTTAATATCCAGTCACTTCCCTATGACTTGCCTCTCACTTTTGGACATGTAACAGAACTGGTCCTGAAAATTATATACAGTGCAAAGTGACGTGAAGAACACTTTGTATGTGACAGTTATGTTTAAAGCACAAAGGATGTTGAGCAATGGTGAGTCAGCTGATAGTTGTTGTGGTTCTACAATATTTAGTTGGAACATAAAATTTAAAATTGTTATTTTGATAATGTCTTCCTTCAATCAAAACAATCCATAAAAATTAAATAATTATAGAGTGGAAGATTATAAGCTAAGTAATCACTATTGGTTAGTAGTCTATTATATTCTTCTGCATATAAAGCTTCAATTTATCGTTAATCATATGTAATGGAAAAAAGTATACTTTCAACCATACTGTATGTTAAATAGTTGCCTTTGCACTTTAATATTCAATTATTTGAATGCTGCATTGATGTCTGCGACGGTGATACCGATTCGGTGTTATCAAGGCGAAGGTGTGTGTGTGTGTGTGCAATAATAATAATAATACAAATAATAATAATAATTAACAGTTTATTAAGATAACATGGCAGACCGAAAGCTGAAAATATACAATGAACAGAGGTGATAAGTTACACATAGAGTCAACTTATAGATTAACTATAGATCTGGTACTGTGGGAACTGGGCTTGTAGATAATCTTGTGACCTGACATCAATAGTAGGCACTAACATCAATAGTAGGCAAATTTCTGGAAGCAATCATTTCAAACTCTATTCGAAATCACCTGGAGAAGCACCGATTGATCAATGATTCCCAGCATGGCTTCACAAGCGGACGTTCTTGCCTAACTAATCTATTAGCATTCTTTTCATCAGTTTTCGAATCGGTGGACGAGGGGCACAATTATGATGTGGTATATCTCGACTTTAGCAAAGCCTTCGACAGAGTCCCCCACCAAAGACTAATTAGAAAGGTAGAAGCTCATGGCACCAAAGGTGACATCCTTAAATGGATTAGGGCGTGGTTGCAGGACAGGAAACAGCGAGTGAGCATTAACGGCACTAAGTCCCATTGGAGCAACATCACAAGTGGAGTTCCCCAAGGCTCAGTACTTGGACCATTATTATTTATTATATACATAAACGACATAGATATCGGCATTGACAGCAACATAAGTAAATTTGCTGATGACACTAAAATAGGACGTGTTATCAAATCTGACGAGGACTCGGCAAAACTACAGGAAGTTCTAAAAAATTTTTCGAATGGTCTGAAAAATGGCAGATGAAATTCAACGTCGACAAATGTAAAGTACTCAGTATAGGAGATGTAAACAGGGAAACCAGATACCAGATGAACAACAATGCCATAGAGAAATCTGACTGCGAGAGAGATTTAGGAGTAATGATAAGTAGGAACCTTAAGCCAAGTAAACAATGTGTTTTTGCTCGTAACAAGGCTAATAAAGTACTTGGGTTCATACAAAGGAGTGTTAGTTACAAGACTAGCGAGGTCATCCTAAAACTGTATCTTGCTCTTGTGAGACCACACCTGGATTACGCAGTTCAGTTCTGGTCACCGTATTACAGAATGAATATAGAATCCTTGGAAAGAATTCAGAGGAGAATGACAAGACTAATCCCGGGCATTAGGAACCTTGAGTATAGAGACAGGTTAAAGCATCTTAATTTGCACTCCCTTGAGAGACGTAGAGCGAGGGGCGACCTGATAGAGGTGTATAAGTGGAATGCAGGGCTAAGCAAAGGGGATATTACAAAGGTACTCAAACTATCCAACCAGGAGCGAACTCGTAACAATGGTTTTAAATTAGACAAATTTAGATTTAGGCGTGAAATAGGTAAACACTGGTTTGGAAACAGAGTAGTGGATGAATGGAACAAGTTACCAAATATCATCATTAACTCGAATATGCTGAATTGCTTCAAACATAGGTTGGATGCTCATATGAGCAATAGGGGTTGGGTGTAAACGGGACTGCCCAGTATGGGCCAATAGGCCCGCTGCAGTTTCCTCCATTCTTATGTTCTTATGTTCTTATGTTGGTGGACACTGTCTGGATGGCCGTCGTACCTGGGTGCTAATCCGTTACCTCTCTACAGCTGCAGATGTTTAGGATAACCACCACGTGGTCCGGGTAGGTCCTTCAGCTCACACAGGGTGTTAGAGATAGTTCTTGTTCCCCATGTGATGTAGTTAGGAATTCATAATTCCTCACCTGGGTGGAGTAGGGAGTCCTCATTTCCCTCCTGATGTAGTCTGGAGTCTTCCTTGGCTTCTCATCCTTCATCAGGTTAACATTGACCACTAAGCACGATTGTCTCTCTTACAGTTGTTCTTTGTTTCGAGTTGAAATTCCCACTTCTGTATATCAGTTGTGGGTTGATCGTCAATCTTTGCACTGTACTGTTAGTTGGAGGATGTTGATAAATCCAGATGGGGAGGAAAAGATGGGGGAGGGGAAAGGTCCGACAAACCGGGCTGGCAGCTGTCTCCATGGCCAAGAGATCACGGCCGCGTGAGCAGGCAGCGCCGACGTACTCACCCTATGAAGGCTGAAGACGGTGTGTGTGTGTGTGTGTGTGTGTGTGTGTGTGTGTGTGTGTGTGGGTCTGTGCTCACACAAGGTGGTAAAATGCATCTAATGTGGCAGCATTATGTTAGTGTTAAGGGGCAAGCACTGCTTACTTCCTCTCGCTTTCAGCTACCGCTGCTGGCTAGTCCTCGTGGCGAACAGGGAAGCAACTTGCATAAGTCTTCCCCTGCCAGTATACAGCCTCTTCACCAACATGATTCCTGCTGTGCCTCCTCGTAAACAACGCACAGTAACTGGGTGCCTCGTGGGCACAGGCTCGACCAGCATGGGATCTCGGAGAACCAATGGGCCCCAGATGGACGGCACTGGCATGTGGACATGTCCTAGTTCCTACCAACCACTGCCCCGCTGCCTTGCGGATTATCCTTGGCAGGTAGAAGGCTAGGGGAGTAAACCCCAAACTAAAAATTTATGGTGGAGCCCTGCATCAGGCAGACATGCTTACAGAGCTCCAACAAGACCCCAACGGAGGTATAGGTGGAAGAAGTGACCATCATGGGAACCCAACGACTACACCGGTGGACGAAGGCACTGCTTGGTGGACAGGCTACTAAACATACTGGGCAATCGGCAGTCCATTGCAACTCTTCCCCATCCTTGCCGTTGCAACACTTGCACCACTGGATCGGGAATGGGGAGAGCCAAGAAGCGTAGTTGCAGCCTGCGCTCTTGCCTCACCACATAAATCAATTTACGTGCGGCCATCATCCAGCTCGACATACTCATCATCATCATCAAAACCTCCATACCCTCAAAAGTCCTATGGTAACAGACGAGAGGCGACGGGGACAGGCAGAGATGACTGCCGGGAGTCTCTAATCACAACTCTACACATAGGTCAACTCACAGAAAGGAGTTCTGGCTATACCTTCTTCTGGAAGGGTAAGCTTGTTGTGGGGAGAAACCGCATATATGTAGTCGACTCTGCCATCCACCAGTGAATCGTACACAGGTTAAACTGAAATGCCTGTTGGGATCAACGAGAGCCTCATGACTCTCGAGTCGCACTGAATCACTCACGTCATGCCTTTTTCATCAGTGCATACGCCCCATCACCGGATGCAGAGGATGACACCAAGGAGGCCTTTTACTTCAATCTCGACAGGGTGGTAACCTATTAACCCCATAAGAGATAAGGGTGTGCTCCTTGGTGAATTTAATGCCAGAGTTGGCAGAGATGCCAACTCCTCCTCAGTCAGTGTGCTACACACAACCTCACTATCACCAATACCTTGTTTAGGCAGGCCGATAAGTCAAGGGTTCGTGGCAACACCCATGATCCAAACACTGGCATCTCATTGACTACATCATTGTCAGAGAAAGAGATCCCCGAGATGCTTTCATCACCAGAGCCATGCTTGGCTCAGACCACTGAGGCTCTAATCAACGGCTAGTAAGAGCCCAGCTTCTGCTTCACGTCGCCCCAAAACGGTGAAGGCAGCAAGCCTCCAAAAGAGCTTTTAACACTAAGTGTCTGGAAGATCCAGTGGTAGCACATGCCTTCAGACTTCGAACCCGTTTTTTCAGCTGTATGGAGCTGAAATGTTCTGCAAAGTTGCACGTCTATCGAGCAGTGGTCTTCCCCACCCTACTATACGGCAGTGGGACATGGGTCACATACAGGAAGCACGTCCAAGGCACTTGGAAACTTTCACCAACGTAGTCTATGTTCCATCCTCCGAGTTCGCTGCGAAAACAAGAGAACAAATGCCAGTATTCTTAGTGACACCAACTGTAGGAGCATGGAGGCTACCATTATCCATGAACAACTACGCTGGCCATGGACGACAGTAGACTGGAAAAGCAACTACTTTACAGTCACCTAATTAATAATAAACGTAACGCTGGCGGGCAACTGAAAAGGTATAAGGATAGTCTAAAGACAAACCTGAAAAAGTGCCAAATCGACCCTTCACCTGGGAGACGATTACCACACAGTAACGTTTGGAGGAGCACCACACAAGAAGATGTCATTACTTTCGAATTAGCCCGACTGCATACCAAAGCAGACAAGTGCCAACGCCGGAAAGACGCTGCCGCCGCCCCTCCCTCACTAAATGCAGCCTCCACATGTCCACCATCTGTGAATGACCCTGTCGGTCCCGTATCGGCCTCTTTAGTCACCCCAGAACTCACCAGCGAACGTGACATCCTTAATATCTCATATCATTGTATCATAGCTGGATAATCGTCATACGCGATTCTGAGGGACAGCAAAGTAGTAGTAGTAGTATTTGTAGATAGTGTGTGTGTGTGTGTGTGTATGTGTGTGTGTAAAATGGTCAGTTTGCTCGCCTCGCAAGCGAGTGGACCCGGGTTCAATTCCCGGGCAGAGTGAAATTATGGGCAGATTTCTTTATGTCAATTGTCTCAGTCTACCAAGCAGCAATTGGGGACCTAGATGTCAATCGATTTGCGTATCGTGTTCCGGGGTAATGGTTAGCTTGTGCATTTGGCGAGTTGTCCAGTCTTCTCGGATTATTCCTTGATACTGGGTAACGCAACTCATTAACTTAGGGTGTGGCTGTTGTGTTGGCGACAGCTTCTACACCTTAAACAAATTTACGCCTAGGTGGCCCTAGGGCCGGCCATCCTCGAACACAAGGGACAACCATTTCTTACTTTAATTGTGTGTGGAGTGGAAGGAAGGGTAGGGCAGCTCGCCGAGACACCCACTATAACTTATTGTTACCTCTAAATTTATATAATTTTAATATCAGTTGTGACTAGAATATTCTTTAAATATTCTTCGTAATTATAAATATCATATCACGATAATCACTCATATCGTTAATAATGACAAGCAAACTCCCTGTGATTGACTCACATGCTACTTAGGTGATAAGCGCCCATACTACATCAATTAATTTATTAGAGCACGTGTAAACGAAGAAACGTGTGAATCATCAACGCTGTCGTACCATGCAACGAGTAAACTTATATTGCATCGTTTTAAAATTATCTCCTCATTTCTGGTCTCTCCGAGCAACTCAAGAGTTGCCTAATGAAAATGTTTTTAACATTGCATATATTTTTTTTCCGGATGACTTTGCAATGGTACTAGATCAGGAATTATAGCTTTCATTTTCGTAGATTACCTCCATGTATAATAAGCCCTACTGTCAATATAATTCGGGTTGTGTGGTACTGCTATACCTGTTCATGGTGGAACCGGGAGGTGGCTAATACATATAATGTAATTTATAATAAATGTGTTTGCCAACTTTCTGGGTATGTTTTTATGGCAAATTACTTTATATTAACAGGAACCCGAGGAACTTCCACGAATCCCCTAGACCCCCACCGCCAACAACGAGCCCCTGACCCCCATCCCCTATCCCCAACGACACGACTCACCCTGATCCACACCCCCATGACCCCCCCTGCCCCGACCCTCACCCTTAGTCCTCATCCTACACACTCCTGAGCGCCATATATGACATAGGAACGTTTAGATTAAGTATTATATAATATGACACCCCAACTATATATAATATATATAGTTGGTTGAGATGAGTGATTTTTCAAGATTCTATCTATGACACAGGCAGCTTATGATTTAGGCAGCTCCATTACAAAATTTTTGCACCTAGGGGTAATAGACGTCATTGATCGCGAAAAAAATCTCAATTTAACATATGCCCCCCCCCCCCCAAAAAAAAATATATATATAATAATAGTAAGAATAATAAAGACTATGTGCCATTGAGTCCTTCGAATTACCAACGTTTACCTTATGTTTATAGCCATTTTTTTTCTAATCGGGTAACCCAAATTTCAAACAATAACAAAATTAACGGCAATGAGACACTTGACATTCCCAGTTGCCAAAGAAGTTATCCAACCCTTCTTTATGGGAGCTCTGTAGGATATAAAGAGGCCAAATGCACAGCACTGAGTGTTTTCTTTTCCTTACGCGCTTATCAGTAACACTCTCTCTCTCTCTCTCTCTCTCTCTCTCTCTCTCTCTCTCTCTCTCTCTCTCTCTCTCTCTCTCTCTCTCTCTCTCTCTCTCTCTCTCTCTCTCTCTCTCTCTCTCTCTCTATATATATATATATATATATATATATATATATATATATATATATATATATGCACACACACACACTATATACATAGACTTAAACTAACCCACACCATGTACACACAAATTCCCATCCCATTCTCACGCCATGTACTGTACTTACAGCACTACCTCACATTCCAATTCTCGTGAGCCGTTTTATTTTGCCGGGCGAGTGTTTTCTTTTTTATATGTCCTGAAAAATTTACATTAATCTTCACCTCCTGGAACCAACAACTGAATCAACATCTCTTTAAAAATTAGATGTGTTTTTGTGAGAACCTTGCCGTATGTGTCGGGGGACATATTTGGGTTTAACACGATAGAATGAGAATGTTTTGGGAACATATTTGGGCTTAATACGTTAGAAGGAGAATGTTTGGGGGGTCATATTTGCGTTTAACATGATTGAATGAGAATAATTCTTGGGACAAGTTCAGGTTTAACAAGTATTTCCATGAGAATGTCTCGGTCAACCTAGAAGGTAAATGATCTACCATACAGGCTACAGTAATTCGTCCATTATGATAAGACTGAGTGTGACGCTTTAACAACTTGGCTTCGATAACATATTCCTTCAAGTAGACAATTTAATCCTTTAACTCCTTGAGGACGATGACTTAACGTCTTGAGTACGATGACTTAATCAGAGGAACACAAAGATTTAACCTCTTTACGATGACTTAACCCCTTGTGTACGATGATTTAACCTTTTGAGTTCGTTGTCTTTATTCTCTGAGTACGATTTTGTAACCGTTTGAGCACGATGATGCCGTAAGGGGCGAGATGTCACGGGTTCGATTCCTTGGCCGGTGGAAAGTTGTTCGGACACACTTTCCAGCCACCCTTGGTCCCTGTTCACCTAGTAGCAAAGTAGGTACCTGTTGTAAATCGAAAGTTGCTAATTCGAATTCAGGGAAAGTTGTTGGAGCTTCCAATAACTTGCTTAGACATAAAAACCATTGACTCTTCAGGCTTCTACGCCCTTAAATCATGAGACATAAAGGCAAGCATGAACTTAGCATGTTTCCCTGTTGGGCGCTGTAAACGCTTCTGCGCTTCACCTTACTCAAGGATGTAGGGGGGTGCCCAATTAAAAAAAAAAAAAAGTTCTCGCCGTACTCAAAAGAATTATGAAATCGTATTCATCGGTGAATGGGCGACTTTTCTCAGTACAGTATATCTAAACTTTCAATACCATGGCCTCAGCTGGTAATAAAAACTTGATGAGTAAGTTAGTGAGTATTGTCCTCATGACATCTCATATGCATAGGTAGAATGTCTTTGTTCTGTGAAGTGGGACATAGAAAACACAGTCTGTGATTTAGGTAAACAGACATAAAAATACGTATTATGTATATGTTAGCTTGTGAGTATACTGTGTTGGGTGGCGAGGGGGAGGCGACCTAGAATTGATGTCCATGACAACTTCAGTAGGTATATAATCTATAATACGTGCTGTGCATGTTTACGTAGACAAGACACTAACTTTTCGCTACACTCAAGAAAAATGAATACACACGCACAGACACACACACACATACACACACACACACACTACTACTGCCACTACTACTACTATTACTTTTTTTTATATAATGGCCTCCAGCCTCCCCCTTATAGCCATTCCTTCGCCACCATTTTATTACCTTAACATTAAATATCCTAATACATAAGTAGCTATCCTAGCTATGCTGAGTTAGTTGAGCCGCAGATCTATGCAGCATTCGGTAACTGTAGCCTCATAGTCAATATCTGCAACTGTTGTTGTTAAAACACTACACTGGGGAATAAAAGTTATACATGATATCAAAAATATGAAGAAAATATTAAATGCATTAAAGAAAGACACTATCAGTCACTGAAAAAATAGTATCAATATTAGGACATGTTCCCGACACACATGAACAGGCCTTAAGGGCACTCAACAGGTTAATATCAGTCACGGAGAATTGGTATTAAAATATGAAGAAATTTTAACTACACACAGCAAAAAAATATCAGTCACTGAAGAAATAGTATCAATATTAGGACATGTTACCTACACACATGAACAGGCCTTAAGGGCACTCAACAGGTTAATATCTGTCCCTGAGAATTGGTAATAAACAATATCAAGAAAATTCTTAACTACATACACATTCTAAAACCACCTTACTACTACTCTTCATAACATGCATCCCACACGCTCAGAACACATCCATACTGGGACGAGGAAAGTGTCTCTGAGTATCCACTAGACTTCTGGTCTCAGTGTGTGACAGTACATTCACTCAGACTGCCTCAGTTTACACTCAGTACAGCCATGGAGGGAAAGAGAGGAGAACGTCAGCTGAGGGAATGGTTCTATTTTCCCGTCTGGTAGCTAATACATCTAACTGACCAAAGCCACGTGGTGTTGTGACCCCACGTGGAAAGAACTAATCAACCAGTGCTGATGCCGGTCCCACGTAGTTTCCGTAGTTTCCGTTGTCAGGAGCACTCGTTCCCTCCAGGGATCCCAGCTAACCTTGCTAACCCGTGACGAGCCTGCTCTGATCGTTTCAATTGCGACAATCGCCAATCATCAATCATCAACGGCAGTCGTCAAATGGCAGTCATCAATCTCAGTCAAGTTGGTTCTGACGAAACCCTGCAATGAACTCACTGTTAGCTATTGTTAACTTTATCACTGCCCTATCTAAACCCTGTCTGATATAGAATGAAACTTACTTGTTATACTGCAATGTCGCAACACAGGTGACTAGACCACGTGACCGTTTTGTCCTGTCTGAACGCACAGCCCACATTGTCTGTTCAAGAGCTGGAGTCCAACTGACAGTTGGCGGGCCTTGACCGTCCTCATGGCGGGCTTAGGTCACGTGACCCTATTTTTCGCATAACTAATAACTTTGTGGGACATACATAACATTATTCAGTCTGAGAAACGATCTCAAATAATTTCAAATTTAATAACGTCATTTTATTTAATGATTCATGTCCATTAACGATTCGGTAGATGACATTTAATATCATATGGGCCTGGTTCCAGATGCTCTCACTATGTAGCGTGAGGGAGCCACCATCGTTCAGTCCCCTGTCACGTAGACTTGAATGACTCACCTTATCGCCACCATATATATATATATATATATATATATATATATATATATATATATATATATATATATATATATATATATATATATATATATATCCAGAAATTTCAGAGTAATTTCAAATGCCCCGCCATGAGTGATACTGAGCGTTCAAGGTCATCTGAGGGGAGGGAGCGCTGCCTGCTCGTAGCGAGAGACTGCGGAACTAGGCCTATATGATATTAAATGTAATTTACCGAATTAATAATGATGCGATTCATGAAGTTAAGGGACTATTATTGAATTTGAAATTATTATAGATCGTTTAGCAGTCTGAATAATGTTACGGGTGTCCCAAGGAGTTATTAGTTAGGCGGTAAATATATCACGTAGACCTAAGGTAACGCCTTGAGGAGACGCGACGCTGGCTAGGCCCAGTCCCGGAGAGCATTCACGCAGACAAGACGTTCCGCGCGTCCATCAGAAATAGTCACGTGGCCTAGTCACCTGTGCTGCGCTATTGCAGTATAACAAGGTTTCCGTCAGAACCCACTTGATTGGAGTTGATTGGAGTTGACCGGAGTTGACTGCGAGAGATTGACTGCCGTTGATGATTAAGGGTGGCGATTGTCGCCATTGGACCGATCAGTGTAGGCCTGTCACTGTTTAGCGGGGTAGCAAAGGATCTCTTGAGTGAACGAGTGCTCCCGACAACTAAGACGACACGGGACCAGCATCGGCAGTGGGTGATCAGTTCTTACCACTCCGGTGCACAACACCACGTGTCCTCGGTCAGCTAGTGAAACCCTCTTGCTAACGGGAAGCTAAAGTTTCTCTCAACTGCACAAGGTCTGATTGGCTCACTCTCGTCCTGCCCATGGACGCACTGGGAGTACACTGAGGCTATCTGAGTATATTAATGGTCACACACTGAGACCGTGAGTCTAGGACTCTAGGAGATACCTAGAGGAACATTTTATCTTCCTTATCACGGGTGTAGTTAACACCATTCCTCAGACTGATATTATCTTGACGTGTGTAGTTTAATATTTCTTAAATAATTTTGATAGTAGTGTTTTTTTGAATGTTTGTGCTATTAAGTGGAACCAGAGTGATACTGTGATTTGATTCTTTTAATGCCTCTAATTCTTCATAATTCTGATCTCAGGTATAACCTTGTTCCCCAGAGCAGTGGTTAGGTTAGGTTAGGAAGTGTACACCTGTTGGGGTGCTATAATTTTGTTGAGTGATATTATTTTGCTGAAAGCCCTTAGGGCCTATTCATTGTAGAGTATTTAATTTCTTATCTTTTATTACCATTCCTCAGTGACTGATATTATTTTGTGAAAGCCCTTAAGGCCTGTTCATATGTGCAATTAACATTTCTTAATACTTTAAATCTATTGTTGCCTGTGTTTCTAATAATTTCTATGTCATGTATAACTTTTATTCCCCAGAGTAGTGGTTAAAGTTTAAGTTAAGAGGTGCGCATATTGGTGTACCATTATTTGATTGTGTTTGTAGTGTTGGAGGGAATATAAGTGTCTAAATTTTACAGTGTGTCTCATTCATCCCAGTCACAGACGCTATCCTTCCACGGGTCACGGACAGTTCATTTTGTGTAGTAGATTTAAGTGTTCTTGTGCTGGTTCGGGATTTTTCTCAGAGGGGCGC
This sequence comes from Homarus americanus, assembly GCF_018991925.1. Classification (NCBI taxonomy): domain Eukaryota; kingdom Metazoa; phylum Arthropoda; class Malacostraca; order Decapoda; family Nephropidae; genus Homarus; species Homarus americanus. The sequence continues at coordinate 13,923,984 of NW_024749657.1, forward strand.
TTCCACTGCCTTTACCATCTATTAAATTTTAATAAACCCCAAGTCAAGTGAGAAATTAAAGTCCAGCAAATTCCGACCGGTTGCAAATGGTAGCAGAGCGTAGTTTTTAATGTCGTGACTGATAGTACTGTGGTTGGGATAATGAACGCCATCATGTGTTGGTTAGCAATGGTAGGGATTGAACTCGCACTGATGCTCATCCTTGTGCCCGGACTGAGTTGGTTAGGCTTGACAATAGAGATGTGTATGAGGAGGAAGAGAGACGGCCGCGGGACCTTGGTACAGCTGAGAGAGGAGTTCGGAGACCTAAAGAGGGATTATCAAGCACAGGTAAACAGGTTCAAGTGGGAGTCTCAGGCACACATTCAACGGTTCAGGGAGGAAACAAGGGGTGAATGTCAGGCACACGTCCAGCAGTCAAGGAAGTGTGAGGTCCAAGTGGGAAATATAGGGGTACGTAAGTAGTTCAGAGAGGTTGATCGAGCCCTCCAGCTGAGAGACAAGATGAAGCCGACCGATTACAGTTTAGGGTGCATGGTAATGAGAAAAGGCAGGTTGTAGGGGGTGAGTTGGAGGAGTTGTGAGTAGGGCAGAGGGGATTGGAGAGATGGTTAGGTCAGAGATGTGCGTTGAGTAGTGGTTGCTGTCATGAGCGGGATTGAGAGTACGGTTGTAATGTCCAGGGCCTCACTAAGATGGACTGGTACATTGTCAGAGGGTTGGTCTGCCGGCATGAGGTTCGGAGACGTGGACTGAGTATTGTTTTGACACTGGTTCCTCTTAGCTCAAGGGCCAGGCAAAAGGAGAGCATGTTGGTTTTGGACTGAGTATTGTTTTGACACTGGTTCCTCTTAGCTCAAGGGCCAGGCAAAAGGAGAGCATGCTTGTTGTGGACTGTGTATTTTTTTTGACACTGGTTCCTCTTAGTTCAAGGGCCAGGCCAAAGGAGAGCATGTTTGTTTTGGGCTGGTATTAATTTTGACATTGGTTCTCTAGTTAAGGGCCAGGCAAAAGGGGAGCGTGATGTTCTGGTTGGATTGAGTTGGGCTAGGAAGAAATGGAGTTGCTAGCTGCGAGTGGAATAGTACAGAGTTGAAGGTGGGTTCTAAGTTGTTCTCTCAGCACATGAGGGCAGTGCTGTCTTTTTTTTTAGGGGGTCGAGTGTTAGCGGGAGAGAAAAGGAGAGAAGAGAAGACGGGAATGCTGCATTTAGCAAAAGGGGTGAGGTGCAGTCCTTAGAACAAAATTTTAGGGGGGTCGTATGCATGTTTTCTCAGCACATGAGGACAGTGCTGTCTTTTTTTTAGGGGGGTCGATTGTGATATCCAGAAATTTCAGAGTAATTTTAAATGCCCCGCCATGAGTGATACTGAGCGTTCAAGGTCATCTGAGGGGAGGGAGCGCTGCCTGCTCGTAGCGAGAGATTGCGGAACTAGGCCTATATGATATTAAATATGATTTACCGAATTAATAATGATGCGATTCATGAAGTTAAGGGACTATTATTGAATTTGAAATTATTATAGATCGTTTAGCAGTCTGAATAATGTTACGGGTGTCCCAAGGAGTTATTAGGTAGGCGGAAAATATATCACGTAGGCCCAAGCTAGCGCCTTGGGGAGACGCGATGCTGGCTAGGCCAGTCCCGGAGAGCAGTCACACAGACAAGACGTTCCGCGCGTCCATCAGAAATAGTCACGTGGCCTAGTCACCTGTGCTGCGCTATTGCAGTATAACAAGGTTTCCGTCAGAACCCACTTGACTGGAGTTGACCGGAGTTGACTGCGAGAGATTGACTGCCGTTGATGATTGAGGGTGGCGATTGTCGCCATTGGACCGATCAGTGTAGGCCTGTCACTGTTTAGCGGGGTAGCAAAGGATCTCTTGAGTGAACGAGTGCTCCCGACAACACGACACGGGACC
>NW_024749657.1:13926006-13992552 GCF_018991925.1 Homarus americanus
GTGTTGGGAGGGAATATAAGTGTCTAGAATTTTACAGTGTGTCTCATTCATCCACGTAAGGGCGCTATCCTTAGGTCACGGACAGTTCATTTTGTGTAGTAGGTTTAAGTGTTCTTGTGTCTGGTTGGGATTTTCTCAAGAGGGCTTTCCCTGCCTTTACCATCTATTAAATTTTAATAAACCCAGTCAAGTGAAAGTATAAAGTCAGCAAATTCCAGCGGTTACATATATATATATATATATATATATATATATATATATATATATATATATATATATATGTTTTTTTATATATATATATATATATATATATATATATATATATATATATATATATATATATTTTTTGTATTTAATTCTTGAATTGATAAGTGGCAGGGCTAAAAGTAAGCACTTTGTTGGTTTGCTTTATGAAGAAAAAATATAGTTTCACAGGTAATGAGTTCAGTTGATATATTTATTTACTTCTCTACTAAGAGAAGTATAGGGGAGAACACTTGAAGTTAGAGTTGTTCACTGGAGTAACAAATGATATGAGTCTCTATCACTCTCACATAGGGAAGTGAACGGGCCTGAGAAAGAGGAAACCTTCAGATATGCTGTTGTTGACATGGGCTGACCTTAGCCTGCCCTCCTCGCTCCCCGTTAATCTCACTTCAGCAATTCATAACATCAGCACTGGGTCATAGTTGAATAAGTAAGTGAATAACTCACGGGATTCATTATTGAATAACTTAGTGAATAATTTGGTATTATATCATTTTGGGTAAATATTTATATGATACAAATGGTTGCTGTTTACAACCTCCCAATCAAAATTTACAAGGAATTTGCAGTCGAACTTACCATCCCTCTCTGTTCAAGTATTGTTGCATCCCTCAGACAAAGCAAATGCCTAATGAATGGAAAACCGCATTTGTCATCCAATCCAAAGGTCTCCACCCAAGTCCTAGTGACCTTCCAGGCCAGTTGCGATTATCCCCATACAGTCTACCTGTGAAGACTTTGTTTTGAAAAGGCCATTTGCGTATTTATCAGTCAATTGATTAACAGCAATTTGGCAATTTGAGAACTTCTCTACACTTTTATATGTTCTGGGTATCAGGTTCTATCTACAGAGTAAACACAAACACCTGTAGCTGTAGAGAGTTTTCGTAAGTTCTAGTACTGGATAAGCAAGAGAGATCACAATGAGTGGTAACTCCATACTCACTATCTAGAGGTCCAACAACCTTCTGACATGACTTATGTGTAAGTATTACAATAGCAACTTCCATATGTCCTCCAAGGCATTAATTAAGCGTGTGGGACTGTAGTAAATACATTGCCCACATGCTTAACAGCTAAACTGAATAAATAATCAACCCAGCCACCAAATGGAGCTATATATTATACATACATAATATACATACCTTGCACCAACCTGACGCCTACCTCCCCTATACACTCATAGCAAGTCACTTGAAGTGGATTTTTCTTTTAGATCCGTTCTGAGCGTCGAGGACTTGATCATTAGAGGAAGGGTATAGAAGAGACTACTACTAAATGGAAAAGTCAGCAAAAAACGATATTATAGAGGCAGAAAAAACAGGTTCCTCTACAATCACTAAATGCTGCCTAATGAGTCTGGTGACCAGAGACCCTTGTCATACTTTGTCCCAACGGTGGAAATTGGGTCCTGAACAGACAGGGGTGTAACACTCAACAATAGAAAGAAAGGACAGCCGTGGAGTCGTTATAGCAGGCAACGACATGAACACGTTCAGCAGCTCAAAATCCCATCCTCTGTCTTCAGCCTGCCTCCAAGCTGGAAGGATTGAGGGTGAGGAAGGGTTGCAAGAACGAAGGCGTCGCACAAAACCTGGGCGGGAGGCGTCCGGTGTAGTTGGGTGTGTTGCTGAAGTTCAAAGGCCTGGTGGAAACCCTATGATCAATAGAGCCTGCCAGGATGAGTACTTCAAAGTTGCTTAACTTAACCTCGCGGTAACCCGTTGGACTACAAAATAATAAGTGACAACATATGAACTCCCATCGGTTGAAAACTGTGTGCATCGAAACGTGAACTGAGAGCCCTCATCGAGATTCCTGAAGCGCTAAAGAACGCCCGTCACGAGAGTAATAACCCTAACTACTGATAGTGGCTGACGAAGCGTCGTATCGTACCGCACTTGATGACAACCGGCCAGCAGAAAGGCGGTCAGCGATAACGGAAGGACACCACTGGCTTACCTGAAAAATCCCAGCCAACCTGAACTCAAGAACGGAAGTGGGGTTGTAGTCACTCATGAAGGGTTCCTGCTGCTGGCTGGGTTGTAATACTTGGCAGGGCTCACACGCACGGACAACATTGGAGATGTCGGAGTCGATGCCGGGCCAGAACACAGTCTGTCGTGCACGTCGTTTGGTGGCCTCAGCTCCACGGTGACTGTCGTAAAGGCGAACCAAGACGTGGGGACGTGAGGCAGCAGGGACAACTACACGTGCTCCGTACAGAACAAGGTCCCCGTCGCAGTAGAGTTCAGCGCGGAGTTTCCAATACGGGAGCAGGGTTTTGTGAAGGTCGTAGCGGTTGCTAGGGAATCCATTCCTCACACACTCGACGAGTCGGACGTAGGAAGGGTCATCTCGGGCCACTGTTCGAAGGTCCTCCATTGCCTTGTCGTCATCTGGTGACAGGTCCGAATGAAGGGATTGCACGGCGTGTAGGGTGACCACAGTCCACAGTCCTGACGGAAAGAGCAAGGTCGGCGTCAAGCACATGGTCTTCTGGAGTAGGGCGGCTGACAGGAGAGCGGGATAAGGCATCAGGGATGCAGAGCTCCTTACCAGTACGCCTGACTGCTGTGAAGATGTACGCCGAGAGCTTCTCCTTCAGACGCTGGAGGCGAGGGTTCTCAACGGCGTCCAGCGTCGATGGCGATGGTCGATCACTAGGTGAAAGTGTTGCATGCCTATGAGGTAAAACCTGCACTTGGACATCGCCCAAACCACAGCCAACAGCTCCAACTCAATAGTGGCGTAGCGCGTCTAAGTGTCAGAGAGGAAACGCGAGCCACACTGGACAAGCCCGAACTGCCCTCCACCATGATCCTGCAATAGGGCGTATCCCACGCCATACAAGCGTGAGGCATCTGTCTGCAGAACCGTCGGCAAGGCTGGGTCAAACGTGGCGAGGACAGGTGGACTAGACAGGGCCTGTTTCACTTGCTGGAAGGCCTTGTCGTGGTCGGGGGTCCACAGGAATGTCCTCTTGGGGCACCATCCGGGGGCGAAGTGGTTGGGCAGCTGCGGAGATGTCCGGCGAAAACTCTGCTAACTGGTTGACGAGACCGATGAAGGACCTCAAGTCGGTGAGGTTAGCAGGGGTGGGGAAATCCGTGATGGCGCGGACCTTCTCCGGGTCAGCTGCAATGCCATTCCCTGAGAGGGTGTACCCACAAAACTCCACTGAAGAGCTGGCCAGAACAAACTTGTCGGCATTTAGGGTTATGCCGTGCTTCCGGCACCTGTTGAGTACCTCGTAGATACGGCAGAGGTGATCCATGTAATCCTCATCGTACACGAGTATGTTGTCGACCACGTTCACGCAGTTTGCCAGACCTTGTAGAGCCATATCACCTCGAAGGCAGAAAGCATCTCCTGTAGCGGCGAATCACATGGGGCCACGGCAATAACTGTAACGTCCATGCGGGGTAATGAAAGTTGTAAGTGGTCGGTCTTCTTCGGCAAGCTCTATCTGCCATTATCCACACAGGGCGTCCATCGTCGTGAAGAAGTGCGCCTTTGGGTTCACACTATGTATAGCTGTAAAGGGTATGGGAGAAGGGTGCGCTTGGAGAGGTCAGTGGTGATCCGAACACCACCTTTGGTTTTGCGACGACTACCATAGTGTGACACCATGGAGACGGGTCATCGCCAGCTGGTGCAATAATTTCTTGGGCGACTATGGAGTCCAGCTCGTTTTTGACCGCATCGCGGAAGGCCAGGGGGACCAGTCGAGGGGTGTAGATAGCGAAGGGCTTCGCGTCGTCCCTCAAGTGGATCCTCATGGGGGGCCTACCATCTTCTTGAGGGGCTTGGATTCCAGAGCGGACTTGGTCACCAGAACGTCACTGAATTCCTTCAGGAAATACTTCCGAGCATGCGAAGGAGTGGTGTCACTGGCAAGACGTAGGGGTAGGGCGACAGCAGGGTAGTTGCTGCTCCCTTCGTGCACCCTGTTGGCGTCTTTTACCTCAAGAATAATTTTGGGAAGTCCCGGGAGATGATGGCCAACTCTTGACAATGTCTGTAGGAGAGCAAAGAAGTCGGGACACCGTTATGCACATCAATCCAGGCTTGACACGACCTGTTGCCAAAGGTGACCTGTGCTTGGAGTGAGCCTAAGGCTGGGGCCATCTGTAAACCATCTGCCGTGAAGCGGAGATCCTTGGGGGCGGTCCTAGATCACTTGGAGAGAGCCCCAAACATTGCAAATGCTGGGGACCGATGACTGTAGCATCAGCGCCGGTGTCGGGCAACACCTGAAGACAGGATGACACACTGCCATAGGTCACGATGACGCTGATGTGCTTGGGAACTTTGGTCCTGTTACGCGAGGGGGAGTACACCTTCCTAATATGGCTCGAGCGTTGTCCAGGGTCGTCATGCTTCTGATTGGAAGACTGTGGGCGGCCCTCACTGGTGGAAGGGCGCTGCTGCTTGCGCCGACGCTGTCCCTTGGGTTTGTTGGTAGGGCAACACTTGTCGTAGTGGCCCAGACGACCGCACATATTGCACTGGACGCGTTTGGCTGGGCACCGTACTGTGAGTGACCAGTGGCCCTTACGGTCACAACTGTTGCAGGTAGACTCAGCAGCTGGACACACCTGTGTTCCGTGCTGCTTACCACAGTTGTTACAAAAGGAACCGGGCGTGGGCGTGGTGGGCGAAGGCGTTGGAGTAGACTTCTTGTCCTTCTTGTACCGGGACACAGCGCGTACAGCTGTAGGGGCAGCTCGGATGGCAGAGGTGGCACACCTGGCAGCGTCATAGTAGCGACATATTGTCAACACATCCTTAAGAGAAGAGGAAGAGTCGAGGGAGGTGAGGCGTTGGACAAGCTCCTCGTCCTTAACACCCATCAGGATCACCTGCTTTAACTGGGTTTCCTCGCACTGCTGGGCATATATCTACCTCTTCCGAGGCTCTCTTGAGTCGTACGTAAAAGGCATCAAAAGTCTCACCCTGCATCTGTCTGCAGCTAAACAATTCCCTCCTGCGTAGAGCTTCATTCCGCTAACCTTTGATGTGCCGTTGAAGAATATCCAGTACCTCCTCTACAGATAACGAAGAGGTCGGAGGTACCTGCAACGTATGTTCCAAGACACGCTGAGTTTCCAAGGACAGGCACATACGCAGCTGAATAAGTTGTTTAGGCTGTTACAAGCTCTGGAGATCCACCATTGTAGCATAATCAGTCCACCGCCGCCGCACATTCACGAAAAGTCTGGAATTTCACATCAGGCTTCAAGATGGGTGGTGTTTGAGTGGCCGCTTTAGGTGGGGCTGGGGGGCGTGAAGAAAGCGTTGATGAGGTATCTGAACCAGTCGATACCGAGGCAGTGTTAGAACCAGGGGCTTGGTTAACAGTGAGGCGAGATATCAAAGCTTCAAACCGTGCACTGTCTTCCAATCTCCGTTGGTGGTCTCTCTCTGCCTCTGCTTGCCTTCTTTTTTCATCCTCCACACGTCTTTTAGCATAGTCGTGACGTCTTTCATCCCTCATAAACTTCATGAAAGCAATTATCTCTAAAGACAATGCTGAAGATCGAGGTGAAGGGCTGCACGATGTGGTGGGAGCTGGAGCGTCCTGTTCAGCCTGGTCATCCATCTCCGCAGAATTGTCATCCAACTGACTGATCCAGGCGTTGGCTCCACGACTGTGTAAGGCACGAGACATAATTACTTAATCTGTGTACTATGTCTCAAATCAGTGCTGACCAGTCAGCCCGTCGTATCAACAAGATCTGAGACAAAAAATTAATTAAATTCACAGATAAGTAGATTATATATATAAAATATAAATAAAGGAATGGGTGCAGTCAGTGTTCGTGAGTGTGTGTATGTGTGCGCGCCTCGGGCAGTGTCTCGGTGGGAGGGAGAGGCGGCGACTCAGTCACTCAGTTACCTTCTAGGCAGGGCGGGAGGAGGCTGCACTGAACTCCACTCCTCACAAATGCCCTGAACATGCCTTCCACCTTGGGAATCCTTTAGAACAAGGTCACACAGTTATGGCACTAAACACATAATGCACTTATACACTCACAGGAACTTGCTGTCACTGTCACTGCTCAAAGTTGCTATAAATTCATGGAAGAGCGGCCATTAGCGGTTGACGACAGAACAGGGGTCCATAAGCCAGTCTTGCCACAAACTTTACACTTCACTTGTATAATGATCCAGTTAATTAACACACTGCGCCATGTTTATGTTCTGGGTATCAAGTTCTATCTACAGGAGCAAACACAAACACCTGTAGAGTTTTCGTAGGTTCTATTTACTGGATAAACAGAGATACACAAGCGAGGTGGCGCTCCTTACTCTGTCTGGGGGGTCAACTAGCCTCTCAGGCGACATGTGGCAAGTGATACATTAGCAGCTTCCATATGTCGCCAGGCACATTAATTAAGCATGTGGGACATGGTAAATACATTGCCACACGCTGCTAGCTAGGCTGAATATATAATGTATATAAATGGAGCACATATATAATATACATACAGCATACATAATATACATACACACACTGTTCAATTAGCTTCTTGGATTTTCTGCACAAAAACCTGAAGGAACGTAAGACATCACTGGACTTTGCCTTTGTTGACTTCAGGAAGGCTTTTGACCTTGTTGATCACTGCACTGTTATCAACAAGGCCATTGCACTAGGGCTGCCCACCAACCTGGTCTTTGGCTTACTGATTTCCTGAGTGAGCATCTTCAGACAGTCAGGTACCAGGGCTCATTCTCCATATTCCAACACCTCACCTGCAGTGTTCCTCAGGGGACCAAGATGGGACCACTGTGCTTCCCTATCCTAATCAAAGACGCTCTATCAGACACTCCACACAGATGGAAGTACGTGGATGACTGCACTGTGGGGGTTACAGTGGACAACACCTCACCGGACTACTCATCGCTACAAGGCATCCTGGACAGGCTACAGGCATGGACTACAGAGAACAAGGTCACCACCAATCACACCAAATCCGTAGTCATGCACTTCGATACCTTCACCACTCCAGTGCAAGCTCCGGCAGTTATAGTGGGTGCCCAACCTCTCCAGTGAGTGCAGTCTGCCAAACTCCTGGGTGTAACTATAGACCACAAACTGGACTGGAAGGCCCATGTAAACAACACTATCAAGGCAGCCTCGTACCGACTCTACATACTACGACGACTCAGGTCACTTGGGGCACCTACGCCAGAGCTGAGGACTATCTACAACGCATTTATTCTCCCAAAATTAACGTATGTGTCACCAGCCTGGTCGTCTTCTCTCAACTCTACCCAACAACGTCAGCTAGAGAAGGTACAGAAGAGGGTCTGCATAATCATGCTCGGTGCAGACTACTCCGGCTACAACAACGCTCTCTCTACCCTGGAAATGCAAACCCTCAGTGACCTCAACCAGCACGCACTAGCAGGGTTTGGCAGTGGACTACTGCACCATCCTCGTCATCGCCACCTACTGCCACTGGCAGTCCCCCACCCACCACTACAACAAAATTCAGCTATAAAAGCCCGCACTGATAGATATAAGAATAGCACCATCCCATCTATTGTTAAAATAATAAACAGCTCCTGATTTATGTACTGTACAGCCATGTAAATGTATTGAACATATACTATTTTCAACCACCGGCTGCAACTCTATTAATAAACCGTTTATTATTATTATTATTATTATTATTATTATTATTATTATAATTATTATTATTATTATTATTATTATTATTATTATTATTATTATTATTATTATTATTATTATTATTACACACACATTAGCATGAGAACTATTATGACCCATTTCATATAACACCTACAGTAAATCGTGACTAATTAATATGATAAACCATTCACATCTTCACACCAACAGGACATTCCCCTAAGCCTAAACCCAACTATCTCCTTCAACTATAGACTATTTTATCATTGAGGGATAACTGTCCCTCTTTATCACCAGCAATCATGTGGACAAATATATTGACAATGGGGAAGGTTATTGTTAAGTTCTCAGATATTCCTCGTCACCTGTCTGTAGCAGTTCACTCGTGTCTAGCCCGTCAACACTCACTATAAATCTTTTGTGTGTTTGTTTGAACAAGGTGTATAGAATACAAGGTCTGCTCACTCATCAAAGAAAGAGGAACCTCTCGGAGCTCGTGACGTCGCTAGTGCCACACAAGTCAACAACAATAAGAATGCCTAGCACTTGCTCAATCTTTGGCAGTTGACCCTGAGTTTCATGAAGAGGATCTTGTGACACACTGAGCTCTGAGCCGTAATATTACTTTGAATTTTGCAAACAATCTACAAGCGTCAGTAACAATGGAACCTTCTGCAAATCTTTCATAACATCATTGTCAACTTTTGGCAACACCAAAAAAACAAAGAATGAGTTCTTTGTATTTTCGAAAATTAAGAGAAATGACATTCAACATGAGACACGATTGGACCAATCCAGTCACATACCGGCAAGCTAACTGATAACGATGGAGAAATGAGCAATAACCTGAACAAATATTTGTCATAAATTTTCACCAACGAAAATTTAAACATGATACCCGAGGCACAGACTATATACAAAGAGAGTGAAGAAAATAGATAAAGCGAAATAGTAGTGACTAGTAACGATGTTGGTAAACAACTAGATTACTAGATAAACTAAAACTTTATAAGCCGCCTGATCCCTACGAGATATTTGCCAGAGTATTAAACGGTATATGGAAGAATTTATAATACCCTTAGCAAACGTGTTTAACATGTCAATTAAAACGGTTGTATTGTATTGTTGTACCAGAATCCTGGAGGATAAGAAATGTGATACCGATTTTCAAGAAGGGCGATAGATCACTATCCTCTAACTACCATTCAATCAGTTTAACATCAATTGTAGGCAAATTGCCAGAAACAATACTTTCAAACTCAATTCGAAATTACCTCTAGAAACACAAGCTAATCAATGAATAGCTTCACAACTGGGCGTTCTTGTATGACAAATCTATGATCAATCTTTTCAATTGAATTTACCGAACATGCTGGGTAGCTTCAAATATAGGTTGAATGTAAACGGGGCTGCCTAGTGTGGGCTAATAGATCCAATGAACTCACCTTCCTTTCAGATCCTATCACTTCCCACCCCACCACCAAAACCTACATCCCACCCACACTCGCCAAGACCACTGAACTCATAACCTCCTCCACCACATCTATCCCACCCACATCTGGCTTAACCCGGACTGTCACTACCAACAGCGAGACCACCCAAAATACCAACCCACACACCAAAAAGAGGAACCAAAGCTCTAACCTCCCCCCCATAAAAAAAACCGCACTTCACAAAACTGGCAGAGAAACCCCGCCAAACTCCCTACAGCCCCCAACATCCCCCAAACCACCACCACAGCTCACATACCTACAGTACCTAGTACAGTAGTGATTCTTAGTACACTGATCCCACATCCTCTTTCACCACCCGAGCCACACCCACACCTGACTTCATCCAGGCAACTACCACCCCCCTCCACCACCCAGAGCACTAAGAAACCCACAACCACCTTAACCAACCCTGCCGCACCCACACCTGACCACACCTGGGCAACAACCACCACCAACACCCAGACCACTAACAAATTACCAGAGAAACCACAAAACACAACAGCTACACCCAGCAACCCAATGAAGAGGAAACAAATCTCGCACTCACCTGTCTGAAAAAAAAAATGAGTCAAAATAGCAACTGACATGTACCAACAGATAAGACAATACGCCACTCATTACTTGAAGAAACCTGACAATCTCCCTAATCTCAACCCATCTCCCACTACCTCCACATCCATAAAAACATAAGAACATAAGAATAGAGGAAACTGCAGCGGGCCTATTGGTCCATAACAGGCAGCCCCGTTTACACCCAACCCCTCTCGTTCATATATCCGCCCAACATATATTTGAAGCTCCCCAGTGTGTTCGAGTTAAGGATGATGTTCGGTAACTTGTTCCACCCTATTACTACGAGTTCGCTCCTGATTGGATGGTTTAAGTACCTTTGCTTAACCCTGACTTATATTTATTCACCTCGATCATATTGCCCCTCTCTCGAGGGGGTGCAAATTCAAACGCTTTAATCTGTCTCTATACTCAAGGTTTCTAATGTTTTTTAGGAATTCGATATCCAGTCTGTACTACGACTACCAAAACTGAACTACGCAATGCAAGTGAGGTCTAACAGGCACAAGATATAGTTTTAGGATAACCTCTCTAGCCTTGTAACTAACACTCTTTGTGTGAACCCATATTCTTTGTTAGCCTTGTTTCGAGCAAACACACATTGTTGACTTGGTTTAAGATTACTACTTATCATTACCCCTAAATCTTTCTCACAGTCCGATTTCTCTACAACAACTTTGGTCTGCTGATATCTGGTTTCTCTATTACATCCCCTATGCAAAGTACATTATGTTTTTCCACATTAAACTTAATCTGCTATTTTCAGACCACGCTAAAGTTTTTTTTAGATCTTCCTGTAGTTTTGCATAATCCTTGTCAGATTTAATTACACGCCCTATTTTAGTGTCGTCAGCAGATTACTTATCGTCTACGCCTTTATCTATGTCGTTTATGTATATAATAGATAGTATTGGTTCAGGTACTGCGCCTTGGGATACTCAATTAGTTATGTTACCCCAAATGAATTTAGTGCCATTACTGCTTACTTTCTGTTTCCTCCCCTGTAACCACGCCCTAATCCATTTTAGAATATCTCCTCCAATTCCATGTGCCTCCACTTTGTATATTAGTCTTTCATTCAGGACCCTGTCGAAGGCTTTGCTGAAGTCGAGGTAAACCACATCACAATTGTGTCCGTCATCAACTGATTTGAAAACAGTAGAGAAGAATGATAATAGATTTGTCAGACATGAACGCCCACTTGTGAAACCACATCCCAGAACAGATTACGATCTGTTTCAGCCACTCTGAAGATACAATTAGAACTTAATTAAGAAACACTCAGCTATAGGAACACTCCTTAAAAACAAAAATACCAACAAAGACAGTAAAAGCCACACAAACATGTTCACCATAATACAATACAACTGTAGATCATACTTTACAAACGGACTCATCATCCCTATCCTTCTGCAAGAATACAACTTAATGGCAGCCAATATCGACACTGAACACGGACCGATAATGGTATGCACAACATACGCAGGCCAAACACTCACATCCCCTTCACAGACCTGAATTCCAACTTTCAGCAAAAAGAAAAGATACTCCTTCAAATCCTCCATCAGAACACAACACCTGCTACACTGCTACAGACGACGATTCACACTAAACAACACATCTTCGCACCGGTACAAAGAGACATCACCATACTAAGAAGACACGTTATCCTCAACCTCCGCCACGACCACAACGTCCACTGGTCAAGTCTCGTAGAAGCCACCCAGGAGCATAGGACACATAACCCCCAAAATTTTGGCAAAGCATTGCCAAACTTGGGGGCACAGCCCGGCCCCCTTTCGATTTTCTGCTTGTAAGCGGCAGAAGAAACCAGAGAGCCAGCTGAAGTACTGTAGCACAGACTTTAAAAATACACTGGGAACACATTTTCCATCCATACACCCCCAACACAGACCCATTTTAGATCACATAAACACCATCACCACACAAACACAAAGAAAATACTATAGACACCACCACTCTCACATTAAAGCACATCCTCACTGCACCATTCACCCCACTGCACTCGACAAAACAAAGAAGAAACACCAGACGACAGAAACGTAGGACACCAAATCCTTAAATAATTACCCCCAGAATCAGTCATAGCCATCACATACCTCTACAACACTTAACTTGCTACAGGATACTTCCCATAACTCTTTAAGACAGACACACCCAAAATGATCTCAAAACTAGGCAAAAACCACACAGACCCACAAAACTACAAACCCACTACCCCCCTAGAGGTCTTAGGCAAGACATTTGAAAAACTATACAACCAACGCCTCAGGTACCACCTTGAAGATGAAGAACTGCTTTCACACACAAAGTTTGGATTCAGGGCACAATACTCCACACAGTACGCACTGAACCTAATCACAAACTACCTCCACGTGAACAAGGGACCATACAAAACAGCACCCATCACCAAAGACTTAAAAAAAACTTTCGACACAGTCTGCTACGAAGGATTAATATACAAGATATGCACAAACTTCAACCTCCCCCAAAAATTACTACAACTCCTATGCAACTTACTAACCGACAGACAAATGAGAATTAAATTCAAAAGCGAAAACTCAGACTACTTCTCACTGAACGCCGAACTTCCACAGGCTCAGTGATCTCCCCAACACTATCCGCACTTTACACTAATAACCTGCCTGACCCCATACATTCCGACTCACTGACCAAACAGTACGCCGACGACCTAACACGACTAGGCAGACACGGAACATCACTAAACTACCTCACAGAAAAAAAAAACGTAGGGAATTCGAACAGGTTACAAAATGAAAGCTCAAATGGCGTATACAAACAAACTCCAACAAATCAAAAATCACCTACTGTACTTTTGCACAAAAAGACATCAACCTCGCAATATATACTTAAAGCCATACGACAATAAACCGATACCCATACCAATAAAACAGACAAACAAAGTACTAGGAGTAACATTCGACCACACCCTCACCAAGAGACGCCACATCGCCATGAAAACAGTAATTGCACAAAAGGCACTCACAGGCATACAAAGATTGAGAAGTGCAACAATAAAAACCAAAACACACTAATAGAAACCATACGCACTCCAGTTAGTAGCACCAACCAACATCGAGAAAATACAAGTCATACAGAATAAATCACCGAGGTTCATACAAAACACAGACTGGACATCCTTCACCACCACATGAACATAGCAGCATTCCGCCTCTCAACATCTACTGGAGACTGTACGCTGACAAAAAGAGATCTTCCCAACCACACACCCACAATGACAGGAATACTTTGACCACATCTTACTTCACCCATTAATTAATCAGTTGCCTTTTTTTCAATTGTTTGGGTACTACTAACAACTTTTTAGCATGATTCATTGTCCTATTCCTTGGATCGCGGTACAAAATGGCCCAATCTTACTTACTTTTAGCCAAAAATCACTTTCACTTTGAAAGTAGCTCCATGTTTGATGGCTTCCTAGTCACCCAGTATTGTACGTAGAGCTTAAAAATTTGGTCAAACGTTTCCTCATTAAGTGCTCTGGTCAATTTGGACTAACAACACTCCTAACAATCTTGCAAGTGAAATTATTTATAACAATATCTCAGAACACTTCCAAGCTTTTGCCATGTATAAAACAGCCACAAGATCTGAAAGGTCAAGTAAAGTCACAATAAAATACATAGGCTACTGCGCCGACAACATGCATCTGTTTGAAAACAACTTAATGAATGCTAAGTGGGATCTTGTTTATGCCTCCGACAACCCTAACGGGATCTGCTGCAACTTCTCTTGCATCTTCAATGCTTGCTTTAATAAATGCTTCCTCCTCAAGACTAAGTTAGTAAAAAGTGTATCTATCTCTAAACCCTATATTATAGCTGAAATCAAGGCAATGATAAAAGAAACATAACTTTCGGTGATGTTTACCGAAGTATCAAAAATTGAGTAACCCAGGCAGTTAGCCTGGGGCAACAGTAAGAAAACCTGGAGTATCGTCAATTCTATTCAGAACAGGAGCACTCAACCCCACGGCCCCCCCACTCAGCTTTTATGGTAAATGATACAGTTGTAACGGAGCCCTCCCTCACTACCAACCAATTCAATGATTATTTTATCAATGTTGGCAACCCTCTTGCAAAGAGCATTCCTGATCACCATGAGGAATTTAGAGCCTATACCTGCAAAACAGTCAGCAAAATGAGTTATTTATATCCCATGTCACGGCAGATGAATTAGTGACCATTATGAAAATGTCCAAGATGTAGCAGCAGGCGACGACAATATACCAATGAGTATCATTAAGAAAGTAACGCACTTATTACTACCTGTTCTCTTACACTAGTGGTGTCTTTCCGGATAAACTGAAAATTGCTAAAGTTCATCTTGGGATAAAGGTCTTTTCAGAAATTACCGCCACATATCAGTCCTCCCAGCCCCAAGTAAGATACCGGAGAGGCTAGCATGTAGTAGACTAAATTCCTTCTGCAGTCAATAACATTCTTACAAACTAACAGTTTGGATTTAGAGCTAGAAGGTGTAATCCTGGACCTCTCTAAAGCCTTTACTGTCAACTATACCATCCCCCTGTCAAAGCTTGAACTTTATGACATTAGGGGCTTATCCCACAATTGGTTAACCTTATATCTGTCTAACAAGAAGCAGTATGTCTGCCATAATAATCGTCATTCTAACTCCTCACCAATTTTGTATGCGTCCCTCAAGGTTTCATTCTCAGTCCTTTGCTGTTATTGATGGGAAACAACTTATTTGCAGACGATAGTATTCTCTATGCCACCAAATCAGATCTGTATTTCCTTGATGAGAATTATGAACACTGAATAGCACTGATAAGCGGTGACGTCTTCAGTTTCGGGGTTGTGTACGCATCACCGCACCGCGAGGGTAACACAAACATTCGTGTCCTACTGCCACTAGTAGCACAAGCAATGGCCACTGGCCAGTACGCGTGAATTTCGTCGTATTAAACTCACTGAAAATTATGTACCTGGGGCACGATTTATCCACAGTGATATTACACCACACTCTGTTTGACAGCTGAAGAGAAGGCTGGAATGTAGAGGCTTGCCATTCGCAGGAAATAAGCCAGCATTAGTGCAAAGGTAAGGCAAAATGTGCAATGAAAATGGATACAAATTAGTACAATATATCTTGCTGTTCGTGTTGTTATGACTTCGATTTATAAATTGCATATCAATATGGCTGGTATTTGTACAATACAACATGCCATGTAGGGCTGGGAATGTTACATACAGTGGTATATTTAGACATTTGAACATCTGTGCATCTGTGTTTATAAAACCATGCCATCACTTGTATCACTGGACGTCCCCAGACGCCTTTGTTACGGTGTGGTGGTCGCACTTTATCATTCAAACTGGTGCAGTGAACCAGAATGTTTTTCCTACTTTGCAGCTGACACCACACGCATGTGTCCGGGTGAATTCTATTTATATCAACTTTCGGGGGTCGCCGATCAGTGCTATTGACTAAAGTCAGGACCTGAGAAATACACAATAAACTGACCTTAAGCCTCGAAAAAAACCCACTACACAATCTTTGACAAAAGGAAAAACTTACCCCCTGATTTGGAAAACCTGTATCTTGATAATAGAGTCCTCAAACGTGAACAAAATACGAAATTCCTTGGGGTTATTGTTGATGATAAAATAAGATGGAGAAACCACATACAAGCCATTCACAGTAAAGTCAATAAACAGTGTAGTATCTTGTTTTTCACTCGTCAGTTATTCACTCTTGCAGCTATGAAAGAAATCTATTATGATCTTGTTTACAAACACCTGATACACTGTCACACACTATGGGGGGCCTCTGGCTCTACAAAAACACAACCCTGATTACTGTGCAGAAGAGTGTTGTACGGTCAATGCCCTACTTGAAAAAACTGACCACACTAACAAACAATTTGCAAATTGAAAATGTTAAAATTCGAGGATATTAACACTTACTGCTGTGTCCTATTTGTCTACAAATCTGCCAATCACTTGATTGGCAATAATGATTTCCAGTTCCGGAATAATCAGAGATACAACTTAAGACACCCAGAGCTAATAAGACCACCCCCCCCCCCATGCGTTCCTCTCAGTCCCAGACCTCCATAAAATATTATGGTGTGAAGGTGTGGAACAACTTACCCCCACCCATCCAAGCAAAGATTATGCTTCCTTCCTTTAAAATTTAAATCATCTCTTAAAAACATCTTTTGTCAAAGTATTAAGATTTTTTTTTAATAACTACTTTCTATTCCTACTTTTAATGAACCACCAAAACCATTATATCAGAAATTGTCATGTAAGTTGTCAGGGCTGTAACGAGCAGGATGGTTGTCTGCCGCTCGTTTGCTGGTTCGCGACCCCCACTCGGGGGGGATAGCCGGAGGTGAGAACGTCGCTGCTAGCTCATAGAACACTAGACACTACCCTGTTAGCACCACAGCTGCACCTCTCCTCTGCTCGTCCAAATTCTGATTGTGTTCTCATCTGAGGCTCTAGGCTCGTGGGCTGTTTCTCCAGACCTTCACAAATCGACTGTCAATCTCCGGACACCTACCCCAGCTACTACCTCAGCTGCCTTGTCATCGCCACTTCCTCCACCATCTGTGCCCCGGTGTTTCTCCTGTGTAGCAAGACATCGCCCACCGAGGCCAAGTGAGGAAGCTGACTTAACCTTCCCCCTGAGAGTGGATCATTGCTTTCCAGAACCTTCCCCACGGCAGCTGCCATAGGAAATATCTGTTCATTGTTTGATTCCTTTAATTATTTGAGTCCCGTAATTGTTTGATTTTCTTAATTGTTTGACTCTCATAATTGTTGAATCCCGTAATTGTTATTTGATGTTTGTGTGAGTGGTGTCAGAGTTTTGTGTTATTTTCTTAGTAAAGAGATGTCAATCTCGAACGGTTGCTTGTTATCCCTCAAAAAACCATGGTTCTTGACTTTCCTGTTATAAGATCTTGATTAGGCTGGTAAGGGATTCATATCCCTAAGTCCCAGGCCTTTACATAAGTAGTGTTGCAAGTATCCTGGCTCTTCAAAAACACAGTCCCTGGTTACTGCTCAAAAGAGAGTTGTACGGACAATGATCTACTTGAAAAAAAAAAATCCCACAAACGAAAAATTTGCTAAATTGAAAATGTTAAAATTCGAAGATATAAACACCTACTGCTGTGCCCTCTTTGTTTACAAATCTATCAATCACTTGCTTGACAAAAAATTATTTCCAGTTCCGGAATAATCAGAGATACAACTTAAGGCACCCAGAGCTACTAAGACCACCCCCCCCCCCTTATGTGCTCCTCTCAGTCCCAGACCTCCATAAAATATCTTGGTGTGAAGGTGTGGAACAGCTTATCCGAGCAAAGACTACTCTCCCTTCCTCTAAATCTTCTCTTAAAAAAAATATCTATTGTCCAAGTATTAATAGTTCTTGTAATACCTACTTTATATACAGTACCTGCTTTTATTGTACCATCAAACCCGTTTTATCTCACATTATCATGTTAAAAGATAAGAAATAACCATTGCAATAAATATATTTGCCAACACGACATAATCCTGACAGCTCTGTCCTCATGTTCAACCTTCATACTGTACAACCCATGTTGTACTGTTTCCCATTATATTTATGTTTTCAATTTCACTGTAATTTATGTATATACTTTAAATAAAAAAAAAATAAAGTAAATAAATATTGAAGTGATAACCGTGGTAACATATGAGATGTTCTTATTACCACCATGCTATTGTACTGTTCCATATGTTACTAAATGTTACATAATACTTCCTTGAGATAAATGTATAGTATATATCAGGTGCCTAAAAGAGCTCAGGTTCTCAACTGGCTCAGCCATGTTAATATTGTTATTATTATCCACTCTGTATCTGTGTTTTTCTGGCTAAATAAATTGTTTCAATTCAATTCAATTGTGTTGGTATGCGTACTCGATTTGGTGGTTGGGTTTAATGTTAGCGGTTTTAAATGTATTGAATGCAAAGAGTACTGCTATATAATGGTATTGTTTCTGATATTGTTATAAGATGCTCTGTTATGCAATTTAATGTTTAAGACAAACAAATGTGTTATAAATAAGTGACACTAATGTAGAGGACTAGCCAAATTAAGTTCTATACAAAATAGTGATAGGTATGAGATCCTTCAGTCGAGCTGCTGGTGACCGTGAGTATAAGACGCGGTCGGGACTCCTAGCAAGGCAGACATACATTTGTTGATCTTGGGGAACACTTACTCTGGTTTTGTACATCAGTACTGCTCTAGTAATTTATATTAGGTGACCATTGGTTGTGCATTTGTGTTATATATGGGTATTGAGAGTTGAAAAATTAGATTACTGTGACTAGCTTTAAGAAGAGCTGAACCAGAGACTTTGCATGATCAAGGCTCTGCTTATGATATACCATACAGTAGTTTATTTTATCTTTAATTTATTATCTGTTAAGCAAAGTGCCACTGACATTGTTATACGCAGTAAATTCACTTTATTTATTATAAGTGAAAGGTAAATTCTTGTTATGTGACTCATCCTCCCTCTGAAGCAGTCAACGAACCTGCCCATTTGTTGTCACTTCTACTCCCAGGATCTTACACGTACTGATATATTAAGTTAACTAATCCCATGTCCATATTCCACATTGTAATATACCTTTTAGCCATTAAACTATTAAACTGTTATATGATTTCACAAGGCCCTAAACCAAAGCTGCACTTAATTAATGAGGGCTTTTTCGAATTTCAACTGAACCCATAAGCATTTTAGTAACTCTGTGTGTCATTTGGCCCTCCTTTGCAACATTGCAATGCATGGCAGAATAGATATAAATTACCATTGCAATAATTTTACTGTATATTTGCCGACAAGACATGATACTGACAGCTTTTGTCCTCTTGTTTTACTTTAATACAACTTATGTTGTATTGCTTCCTCATCCTTATCATATTAATGTATATCAACTCCACTGCAAAATGTATATACTTATAATATAAATGCAAAAAAATAATAATAATTAAAGAAGTGATAACCATGGTATCATTATAATATGTTCTTACTAACACCATGTTAAGTGTAATATTCCAGATGATACTAAATGTTACACTATACTTCCTTGAGATAAATATACAGTATACAGTATATCAGGTGCCTTCAAGAGACCTCAGGCTCTCAACTAGCTCAGCCATGTTAATATTGTTATTATTATCGACTCTGTATCTGCATTTTTCTGGCTAAATAAGCTGTTACAATATCACGAACAATATCCGTTTCCATATGGATAACTCAGGGTGGTGTAAGATGAAGGGATGATCCAACCCGGGGAAGAGCCAACTACTCGAGTTGGAGAAATATCTCATCGCCCGAGGACTATGAATCTGGTCATCGGAGAAGCTCTTCAGTTGTCATAGACATCAGGGCCACTATTCTCAAGGTTCGTCTTACTGGTCTCTCCAACTACCAGGACCTCATCTCAACTTTTGTATCGTTTTTTTGTTGTACTCGTATACCATCAGATTTGATGATATGACTGTGTGTTCGACATGTACTCCAAAGATCCATCCTTGAAGGATAGTGAAAGAACAAGGCGCACGGATACTGCACCGATTGATCTCAGTTCCATCGAACCAGGAAAACCTCTACCAAAAGAGATGGAAACCTTCTAGCCTTCAATTATCAACAAGCTTCTTCTGGAGAAACTGATCTATTATCATCTTCCTGGAAATGCTCCTGAAACTCGACAAAAGCCCACTGTAATCGGCTAGGTGACCAGACGAGACAAGAAATGGCAGAGCATCATGGTTCACAAGGGCAGAAAGAATGCTTTACCCCACCTTCAATCAGCATTTGAAGAAGCTGCCCTTCGTATACCCCTGCATTTCTTAGACACTCTTGATGCCAATGTAATTATCGCCCTGCTCCACCACATCCCCGTCTTTTTTACAGCACGACCTTGAGGAGCTGTGGGTATGAGCTGGAGTGGGAGAACACTCGGTATGTGTCCCTTCATACCCTGTTCTAGCGCCTGGGTCGTCGGCTCTGTGCAGTACTCCCGGATCTGCACAGGCTTACAGGATGCGACAGCCCCAGCAGAGTTGGCACGTAGAAGGCGGATTTAAAGGTAGAGCACGAGAGGCTTCTGAAACAGTTCGGGAAGTCATCAGCCCTCTCTCGTGCCACGATTCGCAACGCCGAGCATTACTTGGTGACGGAGTTGAGAAGAGGAAGTGATGCTACAAATAAATCTGATCACTCAGAAGAGGTTTACCACTCAGCAAATGCAGCCCTCTCCATAACCTGCCTCCGACTAACCAGGGCCTTCTGCCTTATATCCAGCTTGTTTCTATAATGCCTATACACCATCATGCACATCTTGGAGAGCCAACTCGACCATGAAACTGTTAAGTCACTTAGGCCAGAAGATTTTGGCTATGAGTAAGACCAAGGAAAGCTAATGCCAACAAAATCGTGGAAAGCCCTCGAGGTTCATTGTTCAGTCTTCTGCTTCTGTGATAAGTGTGTTAGGTCAACTTGTCCCTGCAGGAGGGTTGGGGTCAAATGTGGAAAATTATGTTAATGCAAGAATACATTACCCCATGCCTGTAAAAATCCAATTGCTTGATAAGATCAGCTTGAGCTTTGCAAGGTTGTGTTGGGTGGAGTTTTTTGGTTGCAATGGGCCCCAGGGGCATCTTATGCAGCCACCGAGGTATCAATATGAAATTTGGATTGCTCAGAGCAGTTAAGGAAAAACTGTTGGACAATTTTGGTAGCTCTACATAGAATATTGGATGATTGAGAAGCCATCAGACTTAGATCTACTTTCAGAGTGAAAGTGATTTTTGGCTAAATGTAAGGAATGGGGCAATGAATCATGCTAAAAAGTTGTTATTATTGCCATTATTTTAGCCATGTACACAAACTACCCCCCCCCCCCCTCCCAAAGAGCCAGGACTACAAAGAAGTAAAAAAACCCACTGATTTCTGACACATCACAATATGTTCAGGTCCCTATTTATGTAATTACGTATTTTGTATGATGTCATATGTGTTTTATAATATGCAGTCTCAACATCAGCGTTAAAGATTCTCGGAAACATAAACGCGAAAATTAGAATGCAAGTGAATTCTAAATAATATTTTAAATAAAACCACATGAGCATAAGGGTCGTCGTGTTTCAACCCGAGTTGTAAACTAAATGAGTCCTGAGGCACATCGCAGTGCTGTACTTAACGGAGTGGTGTGGCGGTAAAATTAACTAATTCCAATAAAATTAATTTATAAAATTGGAATTAGTTAATTTTACCACCACAACACCCGTTAAGTACTGTACTGCGGTGTCCTTCAGGACTCATTTAGTTTAAAACTAGGGTTGAAACACGACGACCTCTTCAAGGGAAGATGTTGTTTAATAATACGGGCGCTTATATTCTATAGTATAGAACAATAGACCTTGAGTACTTGAGTTTGTATTTGTTCATGCATGTTTTAGATAATCTACATATAATTTAAGGAATTAAAAAAAATTACACTCACACACACATATATATATATATATATGATGAAGATGTGAATTACACGAAAGCGCTTGGGAACTTCGTGTTTTCTTCTTTCCTTGTGGTTATCAGCATATACCTAGATCACGCGCACCTACAGTGATTTACTTGCATATATATATACAGGCCAGACGGATAAAAATCTTATAACTAGACTTATGCAGCATAAATATAGTGTTAGGACAGGCCAGGAATCCAATGCTCTGTTCATTCATATGAGAGATAATAAGCATTGTATTGATTGGGATACTGCCTCCTCAGCATTACCTTGCAATTCAATAGTCAGTAGGAACATTATAGAATCCAGTCTCATTAAACATACCCAATCTGTTAATATGAATTTGATTAATGGTATGTACAAATTGGATAATTTTTTTATTAAGAAGATTAGTAAGGCTTGGGTTGCTGCCTTATCTATCAGAACCTAACAAGACAGGTAAAAACAGAAATTAGGAAAGCAAAGAGAAATTATGAAATCAAGGTAGCAAACGAATCGAAAAATAACCCCAAAGCTTTTTATCAACTGTATAAATCAAAGGTTAGAGATACAATAGGTCCCCTTAAAACTAAGACAGGAGAAATGACTGATGATGAGTTAGAAATGTGTAGTACGTTAAATAGTCATTTTCGCTCCGTATTCACAAATGAAAACCTAGCACAGTTTCCAGAAGTTCATAAGGTATATAACGACAGTATAGAAAATATGTTGATGAATATCAATATTACTAGTAACGATGTGCTTAAAGTAATTAACAAACTGAAGCCTCATAAATCGCCTGGTCCAGACGAGGTATATGCTAGAATATTAAAAGAATGTAGAGATGAGTTGAGTAATCCATTAGCAGTTTTATTTAATAAGTCATTAGAATCGGGCCTAGTGCCAGAAGCTTGGAAACTTGCAAATGTAGTTCCGATTTCAAAAGGGTGATAAATCAATAGCATCAAATTACCGTCCCATTAGTCTCACGTCAATCATAGGCAAGTTGCTAGAGTCAATTATTGCTACAAAATCAGAAGCCACCTTGAAACATTCAACTTAATTCATTCTTCTCAGCACGGGTTCACCCAGGGACGTTCTTGTCTCACAAATTTGCTTAGCTTTTTCTCAGAAGTATTTGAAGCGGTAGATAATGATAAGTCATATGATATAATTTATTTAGATTTCAGTAAAGCATTCGATAGAGTCCCTCATGAGAGATTGATAAGGAAGGTAGAAGAAGGATCAGTATTAAAATGGATTTGGTCATGGTTAACTGGTAGGAAACAAAGAGTCAGCATAAATGGATTAAAGTCAGACTGGGGTGCGGTCAAAAGCGGAGTTCCCAGGGATCTGTATTAGGCCCTCTGCTGTTTGTTATATTCATTAATGATCTTGATTTAGGCATAACTAGTAGGATTAGTAAATTTGCAGATGATACCAAATGGGGAGAGTGATAAATTCAGACAGTGACTTTGAACACCTTCAAAGAGATCTAGATACCTTACATGAGTGGTCAGTAGACTGGCAAATGAATTTTAATACTGATAAATGCAAGGTACTACAGATAGGGAAGACGAATACAAACGTTAAGTATAAACTAGGTAACACGGAAATAGAAAACTCAGTTTGTGAAAAAGATCTAGGTGTATTTGTTAGCAACGATTTGAAACCTAGAAAACAATGTATTAGCGTTCGCAACAAGGCAAACAGGATTCTTGGGTTCATATCTAGGTCTGTGAGTAACAGAACTGCTGACGTTATCTTGAAACTTTACCTAGCATTAGTGAGGCCACACATGGATTATGCGGTTCAGTTCTGGTGTCCTTATTGTAGAATGGACATAGATTCTTTGGAGAGAGTACAAAGAAGAATGACAAAAATGATCCATAATATTAGAAACCTTCCATATGAAGAAAGACTGAAAAGCTTAGGCTTACATTCATTAGAGAGGCGTAGAGTTAGGGAGATATGATAGAGGTGTACAAGTGGGTAAGTGGGATTAACAAGGGTAAAATGGAAGATGTTCTGAAGCTCAGTAATAACGAAATAACTAGAACAAATGGCTTTAAATTAGATAAATTCCGATTCAGAAAGGATATAAGCACTGGTTTGGTAATAGAGTTGTGGATATGTGGAATAGGCTACCGAGTGCTATAGTAGGATCGGGGACGCTAGGGAGCTTCAAGACGAAGTTGGATAGGCACATGGAAGTGCTGGGATGGGTGTGAAAGGGATCTGCCCTGTATGGGCCAGTCGGCCTCCTGCAGTATCCCACTTTCTTATGTTCTTATGTTCTTATGACCGGAACAGTGTGGACACCTGCTGTACCCTAGGGACTTGATCTCACTCTCCTCTACTGTATATATTAGCCTTGTCAAGTATTACTCCTTAGTCTGTACTCACCCCTGAAGATGAGAATTACACTAAGGCATTTAAAAACTCATGCACTGTTAAACAAATGTTAATCAAGAACTCCCCCAACAACACAATTGGTTGCATTTATAAAGTTCCTTGCAAGGAATGTAATATGTTTTACTTAGGCCAGACAGGTAAAGATCTTGCAACTAGAATTAAACAACACAAATACAGTGTTAGGACAGGCCAGGAATCCAATGCTCTGTTTGTTCATTTGAGGGATAACAAGCATTGCATTGACTGGGATAATGCCTCCTCAATATTACCATGTAATTCAATTGATAGTAGGAACATCATAGAATCTAGTCTTATTAAACATACCGAAGCATTCAACATGAATTTGAGTAACGGCATGTACAAGCTGGACAATTTTGTAATTAAGAAGATTTGTGATCAGGTGAGAAGGCCGGGTCACTTGACCATCTGACCTGACCACCAACCGTTGTGTGCTATTTAAAGATTAGTAGGGTCATTACCTAATACCTGACCATTGTGGACCTGGTCTCACCCTCCTCTGTATATATACACCTTGATTTGTATTACTTAGCATTAATAACAAAAGAAAGATTTATATTGCCCTTGTCAAATCAATTATGGACTACCCACCCATCCCATTGAACACCCTTAGTAAAACGTGCATTAAAAGGTTACAAACAGTACAAAATATAGCCCTCAGATTTATATATAACATAAAATATACAGACCACATCAATAATGAACAGCTACACAAGAGAGCAAACCTCTTAGCGATCAATGTAGATATACACAACAAAGCTGTAAATATTTGGAAAAAAGTGACTGAACTTAACACAGAAACATATCAGAACTGGATAAGTAATATAGACAACGAAGGATTCCAAGAACACAGTTGGTTTAAATCAGCCAGGAAGAAAGTAATTGAACCATCTCCTGCCCCAATATACATATAAAACATTAATAGAGAGAATAAAAGATGAGAGTGACCTACCAGCTCCACAAGAACCTGGTAGGCCTCTCCATACAGTGTACCTTTAGACTAACATAACTAATATTTAACATTTAACATTTAACATTTAACATTGAACTAACATCTTAGCAAAAAAAAAAAATGTGACTACCCTCCCAGCTACACAAGGACCTGGGCGGGCTCACTAACTCAAAAAAATCAAATAAATAAAATAAAATAAAAAATATTAATAATATTAATAATAATAATGTGATTACCCTCCCAGCTATATCAGCCAGGAAGAAGTAATTGAACCACCTCCTGCCTCAATATACACATTTCTACATAAAACATTACTAGAGGAATAAAGATGAGAGTGACCAACCAGCTCCACTAAGAACCTGGCAGGCCTCTCCATACAGTGTACCTTTAGACTAACACAACTAACACTTAACTAACACCCAAAAAAAAAAATGTGACTACCCTCCCAGTTACACAAGGACCTGGGCGGGCTCACTAACTCCAACAATAACAAAAATAATAATAATAAGCAGCATTATATAAATAAACCAATATTAATACAAAGGTCTGACGACCCAAGGGAGCAGAACAAAGACAAAACACCAATAAGAAAGATGAAGCGATCTGGTTGAGCCCAGATTCTTTCTACTCCTACTGTATTTCAGTTTCACCACTTTTTCTTCAATTCCTAATAATCTTCTTTCACCTCTTAACTAATGACTTCGTATCGTATCGTACTCTCTCTAGTCTGTACTCACCCCTGAAGATGTGAATTACACGAAAGCGCTTGGGAACTTCGTGTTTTCTTCTTTCCTTGTGGTTATCAGCATATACCTAGATCACGCGCACTGTTTTATACAGTGATTTACTTGCATATATATATATATATATATATATATATATATATATATATATATATATATATATATATATATATATATATATATATATATATATATATATATATATATATATATATATATAGATTCAGTTGCCTCTGAAGATGTCTTGAATAAAGACGAAGGCTAAGGTGCTCCATTGTTTCCTTTTTCCCCTATGGGATTTTATCAAAATATATAGATAGAGAGATAGAGAGAGAGAGAGAGAGAGACAGAGAGAGAGAGAGAGAGAGAGAGAGAGAGAGAGAGAGAGAGAGAGAGAGAGAGAGAGAGAGAGAGAGAGAGAGAGAGATAGATATATATATATATATATATATATATATATATATATATATATATATATACCCTGTTGACGGAAGACTTACCAGAACATTGTGTTAGCCACGAAACCGCCGTCACCAGACTCACCAGCACCACCCACATGATTATCCACTTCACGAACTGAAAAAAAAAATGTGTTCTGTGAGGCTTTGGTCGACCAACACAGCCACCACCTTCAACAATAAAGCCATCGTCATCACCACCAACACAGCCACCACCTTGAATGATAAAGCCATCGTCATCACCACCAACACAGCCACCACGTTCACCAATAAAGCATTCGTCATGACCACCAACCAACACAGCCACCACCTTCAACAAGAAAGCCATCGTCATCACCACCAACGCAGCCACCACGTTCACCAATAAAGCCATCGTCCTAACCACCAACACAGTTACCACCGGCATCACCATCACAGCCACCACCGTCACCAGAACAGCCATCACCTTCACCATCACACCCACCACCTTCACCATTAAAGCCATTATCAACACCAACAACCCAGGCACCACCTTCACCAACACAGCCACCACCTTCACCAATAAAGATATCGCCACCATCACCAACACAGCCACCACCGTCACCAACAACACACCTACCACCATTGCCAACAACACAGCCACCACCTTCACCAACACAACCACCTTCACCAACACAACCACCAGCGTCACCAACACCAACACAGTTGGCACCGACACTAACACAGCCACTACCGTCATCACCAAAACAGCCACAACCATCATCAAAAACACATACACCACCTTCACCAACACAACCGCGATCATCACCAACACCATCACTGCCACCATCGTCACCAACACCAACACAGCTACCACCATCACCCAAAACACAGTCATCACCTGCACCAACACAACCAGTTTCCATTCAGCATGTGTGTGGGCAAGGCTGAATGTGTGACCCACCGTCACCACCAACACAGCCACCACCATCACCAATACAACCCCCACCATCACCACCAACACAGCCACCACCATCACTAACACAGCCACCACCATCACTATCAAAACAACCACCCTACTACTACTTTTCTGTCACTCGGAATCGAGTATGACGATCATCCAGCTTTGATACAATGATATGAGTTATTAGGGATGTCACCTAGGTTGGTGAGTTCTGAGGTGAATAAAGAGGCCGATGCGGGACCGGCAGGGTCGATCACAGATGTTGCACATGTGGGGGCTACATCTAGTGCTAAGGGCCGGCGGCATCGTCTTTCCGACGTTGGCGCTTGTCTGTGTCGTTATGCAGCCGGCTAATTCGAAAGTATTGACACCTTTTTGTGTGGTGATCCTCCAAGCGTTACAATGTGGAGTAATCCCCAGGTGAGGGGAGGTCGATTTGGCAATTTTTCAGCTTTGTCTTACGACTATCCTTGTACCTTTTCAAGTGCCCGCCAGCATTCTGTTTACTATTCGTTCGGTGACCGTAAAGTAGCTGCTTTGGCAGTCTACTGTCGTCCATGCGGGTAACATGGCGAGTCCAGTGTAATTGATCATGGATAATGGTGGCCTCGATGCTTCTACAGTTGGTATCAGCAAGAATACTGGCCTTTATTCTCTTTTTATCCCACCGAACTAAGGAGGATGGAACATAGACTACGTTGGTGAAAGTTTTCAAATTAGATGAGGTACCCCTTGTATATGACTTATGTCTCTCTGCCATATAGCAGGGTGGGGAGGACCACTGCTCGATTACTGTGTAGATAATTTCAACTCCCTAGAACTGAAGACACGGTTTCCGAGTCTGCCAAAGGTTTGAGATGCACTTCTGATCCATTGTTGAATCTATTCATTGATATCCGCGGTGGTGGACAGGTGGGAGCCTAAATACCGAAACTGGGTAACATTCGAGAGGATAGTACCGTTAAGCTGGATGGATGGTGGAGGTGTGGCTGAACCAGGGGCAGTCTGAAAGAGAATCTGAGTCTTACGTACATTCACCTCAAGGCCGAAGTGTGCATACACATCTGCATAGGTGTTCAGGATCTCCTCTGGGTCGTGTTCAGTGTGAATGACAAGGGTGAGGTCGATTGTATACTGAAACTCAGTGATGGAAGCAGCCGACACTTTTGTGTCTGCCTGGAGTCGTCTTATGTTGAAAAGACCCTTCATTCGATTCTCGATATCCACCCTGGAGGCTAAATTGGTACTGGCATGAGTAAAGAAGGCAGCCAAGAAAATGGAAAAGAGAGTTGGTGCCAGTGCACACCCTTGTTTAACCTCCGTTTAGATTTGGAAAAACTCGGTTCTGGTGCCATTGTGCAGGACACTGCCGTTCATGCTATCGTGGAGTTGCCTCACAATGGCAATGAATTTTGGTGGGCAGCCAAAACAGATGAGGGTCCACCAGAGGGCTCCTCAGGTGACAGAGTCGAAGGCCTTGGTTAGGTCGATGAAAGCTATGTACAGGTGACTACGCTGTTCTCTTTTCCTGTATCTGACGGGCAGCAAAGATCATGTCACTGGTGCCATGTGATGGTCTAAGGCCACACTGAGATTTTGGGAGGAAGTTTTTCTCCTCAGGAAGAATTCTGTTAAGGAGGACTCGGGGCGATAATCTTGCCAGCTACGGAGAGCAGCAAGATCCTGAGGTAGTTGCCACAGTCTGACTGGTCTCCCTTGTTCTTATAAATATTGACGTTGGAGGCGTTTTTAAGTGCTTGAGGGATTTCCTCCTTTTCTCATATATTTTCCAGGAGAGAGTGGAGGCTGCTGGTAAGCAGAGGTCCTCCTGCTCTATACACCTCGTCTGGGATTCCATCAGGCCCTGAGGCTTTGTTATTTTTCATCTGTTTGATAGCAGTAGCTACCTCATCCAGGGATGGAGGATAGCTGAGGTGGGTCAGTTCTTGATGCTGAGGGTACAGCCAGGTAGTCAGGACATCCACATGTCATGGTCACACTGACTGCTGGTCTGTTTGAAACCTGTTGATTCTTATTATACTTCACGCCAGCAAAACATGCGGGTAACTGGTTAGTTATCCCTAGGAAAAAACGCGTTTTACACCAAGGCTCCCTCTCCATAAGTCCCGCCCATGTGAACACTGTTGTCAATGTGTATATTCCACTTTCAACTGGCAAGCTCAATCTTGAATTAGTTTATGTAAATCAACTTATGTAATTTGTCAGACCTTTGTCAATTGAGGGTCATCCTTGAATGTATAACAATTAATTTGTATGTAATTTCTGTCATTGCATGAGTAGCCACCTCTGGCAACTCACAGGTATATAAACCCGTGTGAGGAGGGAGACAGCCTTCCCGTAACGCTTCTCCAAATTTGTCTCAGGTATGTAAGCAAGTGTTCCCCGCCCTTACAATGGTGGCAGCGGTGGGATGTAATTTACATGGTATTAGGTCAGGAGAAGTAAATGTGATACTGTGGGTATTTTTTTTAATGGTATTAACCATTTCACTATAAATAATGAATATTTCAGATTGCTAATAATTTTGTTCCATAATTTTTCCAGTGTACATTATAATAATAATAATAATAATAATAATAATAATAATAATAATAATAATAATAATAATTAACGGTTTATTGAAAGAGCTTGGCAGCCAGAAGGCTGAAAATATACAGTTACATATTTGGGGAATGGGTTACGAGTTACAAATAATATACAAGTAACATAAGTGACACAAATAAGACATATAATAACTTAGATGGGGATCAGCTCAAACTACAGTTCATTTCAACATAGTGACAGTGTAAGGAGCAGTGTTTACCGGGAGTGAATACACTGATTTATTACATGTTATTGATAATTTTTAAAATGGTTGGGATTGGGCTGTTCTTATAGCGATCAGTTCGTGCCGCGTATGGGTGGATGGTTGTGGTGTCGAACAGCAATTCTACCGGACTAGGGATCTCAGGTGGTAGTAGGGCGATTAATGAGGGAGATTTGCGAAGCTGCACCAAATTTGCGATGAGGTCGTGGTGATGGTCAGTGAGAG
Source organism: Homarus americanus (assembly GCF_018991925.1). Lineage (NCBI taxonomy): Eukaryota > Metazoa > Arthropoda > Malacostraca > Decapoda > Nephropidae > Homarus > Homarus americanus. The sequence goes on from NW_024749657.1 coordinate 13,956,139, forward strand.
TCGAAAGGGTCAGTGTGTTGAGCGCTTCTTGATATGTGGAGTAGGAAGGGGAGAGAATGATCTTGCATGCCCTCTTTTGCACTTTTTCTAGGTGTTTACGTTGTGTGGCATTTGGAGGAAGACCAGGTGGGGAGGCATAGGTGAGCTTGGGAAGTATGAATGTTGAGTAAACACTGAGGAGCTCGGGTGCAGGAACTCCGAGGGACTTGAGTCGGCGGAGGAGGTGGAGACGGAAACTGGAGGATTTGACAACTTCACTGACGTGTGGTTTCCAATTTAGTTTGTTGTCTATGGTGACGCCGAGGAGCTTCGTGGAATCTACAACCTGGAGTGTGTTCGGACCTAGGGTAATGGAAGGAGGTGGGACAATGTCGGAGGAGAGGTTGATGTGCATAACCATTGTCTTGGTATGGTTGATGGTGACATGGTTGTTGGTGGCCCAGTTTTGGAGACTGTTCAATAAATCCTGAAGGGGGGTATAGTTGGGAGCGGAATTGTTGACGCTGATCCCAATGGTGGAGTCGTCGACATATTTCCAGCGAGCAGGGGTTTCTCTTAGGGCATCATTGATGAGCATAAGGAAGCAGAGTGGTCCCATCTTGGTTCCTTGGGGGACGCCACAGGTGAGTGACTGAAAGGTGGAGACAGCCCCTCGGAAGCGTCCAGCTTGGCGTCGGTCACTGAGGAAGTCTGTAAGCCATGGTATAAGACTTCTCCGAAGCCCGAGGTCAATAGCTTTGTTGATGATTATATTGTGGTCGACTAGGTCGAACGCTTTAGTGAAATCAATGAAGGCGACAGCTACAGACGTTTTTCGTTTCTCGAGATGGCGGTATATGTAATCGAGAAAGCTGACAAGACAGTGAGTGGTGGAGGAAGTTCTCATGTATGACATTCTGTGCTAATTATGTAGGAACTTAATTATTTTATTGGGTACTGATTTTGTTGTGTGCAAACAAAGTCAAGGAAATGTGCAAAAAAAAAAATTGGTTTTATGGAGAAGTTGAAACAGTCAAGGTAAATACCTTACTTGAAGTTAGGTTAGAACAATTGCTTCAAGGAAATTAGAAATCTTTTTTAAAGTAAAATGTATAGTAAAGTGTGGAAACATGTAATGTTCAGAGTATTAGTAAGTAACTGAGAAGCAAAGGTCAGCTACCTAACTTACGTATTTTTTTTTATTCTTTTTGTGAAATCTCGGAAAAGTGTTTGTTGTATACCAAGGTAATATTTTTGGGTGACTTCTACACGGATACCATAGCAACTGTTGTGATCACTCGAGTTAATACTTTGATATTTACAGACAATGAGCGAGCAGTGAACATCTGCCGTGATAAGTGTGTTGTGGGCAGTGTTCATTTCTGAGTGTCACCGGAAGGCCATAATTGTACTAAGGTTATGTAACTTAGTGTTATTTGTAATTGTGACATATATTGGATGTATTTATTGTGGTTTCAATTGGAAGTGTTTTAGTTCTCAGTTGACATCAGTTTTGACAAGAGAATTTATTGGTATAACACGAGTTGTATTATATTTCCTAGTAAATTGTATTTTTGTGCTGTTTCTATTAGATTATAGCTTAAGTGCCAAAGGCATTAGTTTCTAGCAATGTAGACTTACAGGCATGGTCAGTAAGTGTGTTTTATGATTTTTTGAGATCCAATACATGTATAATTTCAGCAATTGCATTGATGGGTTGAGGACTCTGTGGTGATATGGACATCTATAAAAGAATACAATCTTTGGCAATAGATTGTTGAAAATACATGTAATGACCCCGAATTGTGAGTACAACAGAGTACATTGTGAAGTGATAACAGTGTTAACATCATTGCAATTGAAAAGACAGTGATTACCTGCTGAGTACCGAGGGACAGTCTCGTAAAGTATTACCGTATCAATTATTTTTATGAGTATGACTCTCAGTAATGGAAATGTCTATGGTACTCTTTAAAGTTGGTTGATTTTCTAGAGTACAGTGTAATTCTGGAAGAGTTCTTATAGTGTTGCACCATACAGAGATTGTCAATAGTAAGTACCATTGCCTTGAGTTTGCACAGTAAGTGACTTGAAAAGTGCCAAAAAAGTATAGTGATGTTTTCCTCGTGTATTGTTCAGTGAAGACCTAAAGTAAAAGTTCTCATATCCAGTATTATCACTAGGGGAGTGAGTAATAATTTGAGCAGTATATGAACAGTATTTCAAGTGTTTTTTGTGTATTAGGTCAGTTAGGCAGTAATCCGATTGTATTTGAAGGTGTGCACTGTGCCCGTGTTACAGTGAGTTGTTGTGACCTCCAGGCATGATGGCCGTCGCAAGGAGGCAGTTCAGGGCTGCCAGCTCAGAACCTGTGTCCGATAAGTTGATGTGTAGAGTTGAGAAGTATGTGGGTGGAGACATGTTCATTCACAGGAATGACACCCAGGTCTCACCACCAGGTGTTTCATTAGGTGGATGGCCTGATGGACAGGGAGGTGTAGAAGGGAAGAAGAGTAAGGAATACCTCTCTTGCTAGTGATGTGAGACACTGGCATCAGTGTTGCCGAGATATCTTTTATCTGGAATGCATTAGTTGTTCATGTGCATGGCGAAGAGTGATGTTTTGCATATTTGTGTTGCAATTTAGAACACAACTGGAAAGTGAGAGAATATGCTGTTGCCTTGCATCAGTAAGTTGTGGAAAGTGAGTATGTTGTTTGCCCATGTGAGTGTGGAATGTGGTGAATTGGGTATGTTTGTGAGTATGTAGGTATCTGTGAATTTTATTTTATTTGGATATTTTTTTACCGGAGATGGATTATCAATTTGCAGTAAAGACATAGAGATTGGAAGATGGATTGGCAGTTATGCAATCATCTGATGGGTATCTGTTACTAGTTTGAGTAAAGATACCAGTTGTGAGTTCTCAAGTTTTGTGTGTTAAGTCCTAGCTAGGCTTGTTGTTGTGTATAGGAGTAGTGTTCGTGACTTTTAGGTGGAGTCGGGCATGGCAAACATGGAACCGATTTCCGCTAAATAGCAAATTCCATAAGCGCAGACAGTTTTTTGGTTTGGTTGTGCTCCCATAAGGACAGTTTCGTATTGCATTGTATTCTTGGAAATATCTCCGCTCGTTCGGGATCCCTCGAATGTTGCTGCCTCTCGAGAGTAGAACATGACTTTTTGGTATAACGTCAAACAAATCATTCCTTCGGCTCGATGGTGTCCGTTCATCTATGTCCTAGCTTGAGAAGTCTAAGTTAAATCTCAGTGGTGTCCAGTAAACATTTGATCAATCTCCTCAATGAAAACTTTCTTGATATGAGAAGCTGTATCTCCAGAGTGTGTATTGTGTAACAAATTTTTTATGTTATGTATGTAACCCCATTTTTATGCTTTTTCTTTATCAGTACATTATTCTCCAATGTATGTGTATTTAACTGTACTTTGTTGCCCTATTCAATGTTGTCAGTGATGATAGATTTTTTTTTTAAACTACCGTTTATCCCATGTATGTAACCATTGTGTTCTTGTTTTGTGTGCCTTTTTGTGCCAGATGCCTGTAATAGTTCTGATGTGATGTTATGAGCATATGTAATGTGAAACCATGACAAAAGGTAACAGTTATTTAAAGAATCTGTGAAGCTACTGTACATGTTTAGCGAACGCTACCGCATAATAAGAATCTTGGGAAAAGGGGGAGCTTTGTCATGGTCACATTGACTGCTGGTCTGTTTGAAACCTGTTGATTCTTATTATACTTCATGCCAGCAAAACATGCGGGTAACTGGTTAATTATCCCTAGGAAGAAACGCATTTTACACCAAGGCTCCCTCTCCATAAGTCCCGCCAATGTGAACACCGTTGTCAATGCATATATTCCACTTTCTACTGGCAAGTTTTATCTTGAATTAGTTTATGTAAATCAACTTATGTAATTCGCCAGACCTTTGTCAATTGAGGGTCATCCTTGAATGTGTAACAATTGATTTGTATGTAATTTCTGTCATTGCGTGAGTAGCCACCTCTGGCAACTCACAGGTATATAAACCCATGTGAGGAGGGAGACAGCCTTCCCATAACGCTTCTCCAAATTTGTCTCAGGTATGTAAGCAAGTATTCCCCGTCCTTACACACATTCGTGTTTTGGTTGAGCAGTGAAGCGTAGTGCTCTTTCCAGCGCTGAAGGAGGCCTTCATCGTCTTTAATTATGGAGTTACAGTCGGATGATTGGAGGGGGCTGCACCACGAGTGATTGGCCCATAAAATATTTTAATGGAATTGAAAAATTCGCGCATCATGTGCTGATCTGCAAATTTTGGTGTTTCGCATGCTTTATTTTGAAACCAGTCGTTCTTTAGAATACTTTGTTCCTGTAGGGCAGCCGGATTCTTCTTGGGGAAGGTAGCAGCTTTGGTCCGAGACTGAAGGTTATGCCAGTCAATTCAAGCAGGGCGTTTATCATCGACGAGTACATTGACTGCTGGGTCATTTTCATCAAACCCGTCCTAGGGTTTTCTTTCCATCTGGCCGAGGGTCTCTCTGCAGGTCATCACCGTCACCACTAATACAACCGCCAACATCACCAACAACACAGCCATGACCTTCATCAACACCAACACTATCACCACCAACATCACCACCAAAACAACCACTACCATCAACAACACAGTCACCACCTTCACCACCAACACAGCCACCACCTTCACTAACACAGCCATCACCGTCCCCAACACAGCCATCAACATCACCACCAACACAGCCACCACCTTCACCAACACAGCCACCAACGTCATCACCAACAAACCACCTACTTCACCAACACAGCCACCACCAACACAGTCACCACCATCACTATCAACACAGCCACCACCGTCACCATCAACACAGCCACCACCGTCACCATCAACACAGCCACCACCGTCACCATCAACACAGCAAACACCATCACCAACACAGCCAGAACCGTCACCATCAACAGAGCCACCATCGTCACCAACAACATAGCAAACACCATCACCAACACAGCCACCACCGTCACCATCAACAGAGCCACCACGGTCACCAACAACACAGCCACCACCGTCACGAACACAGCTACCTCCGTAACCACCAACCTAGTCACCACCATCACCTTCAACACAGCCACCACCGTCACCATCAACACAGCCACCACCGTCACCACCAACACAGTGACCACCGTCACCATCAGCAGAGCCACCACTGTCACCATCAACATAGACACCACCGTCACCAGCAACACAGTAACCACCGTCACCATCAACACAGACACCACCGTCACCATCAACACAGCCAATACCGTCACCATCAACAGAGCAACCACAGTCACCATCAACACAACAAACACCATCACCAACACAGCCACCACCGTCACCATCAACACAGCCACCACCGTCACCATCAACAAAGCCACCACTGTCACCCATCAGCACAGAAACCACCGTCACCACCAACACAACCACCACCATTACCATCAGCAGAGCCACCACCATCACCATCAACACAGCCAACACCATCACCATCAACAGAGCCACCACGGTCACTGCTAACGCTCATAGGAGCGTTATTGGTTTGTTGCTGGAGAAATAAACCCTCAACGTTGACGCGTACCATATAATTCGGTCAAAACCTGTTAAAGCATTTGTCACATGTTACATCTGTTGATACATCAGGAGACAAGTTGTATAATATGATCAAATTACAGTACATAAATATGCTTATTAAATTTATTTAGAATTTATATATACGTTTTAGGGTCTTGGGTTCGACCAGCGTGTTGTTTCTTCTGCAAGAATTGGTAGACTACTGAGCAATCGCCATCCAATCGTAGCCCTAGGCGAGGGCCATCTGTTTTATATTAGACGACCAACAAACACTTTGTCAGCACTGCACCCCCCCTTCTCGCCCTCTCTCTCACTCTCATGTTTATCTTACTGTGGCGGTAACAGTCACCATCAACACAGCCACCACCGTCACCATCAACACACACACCACCGTCACCACCAACATAGTCAATACGGTCACCATCAACACAGACACCACCGTCACCACCAACACAGCCACCACCGTCACCATCAACAGAGCCACCACCGTCACCAACAACACAGCCACCACCAACACCAACACAGCCACCACCGTCACCATCAACAGAACCACCACCGTCACCATCAACACAGCAAACACCATCACTAACACAGCCACCAACGTCACCATCAACAGAGCCACCGCCGTCACCATCAACAAAGCCGCCACCGTCACCAAAACACCTCAAACAAAATCAACAACAAAGCCACCACCGTCACCATCAACAGAACCAACATCGTCACCAACAACACAGCCAACACCGTCACCATCAACACAGACACCACCGTCACCAGCAACACAGTCACCACCGTCACCTTCAACACAGCCACCACCGTCAGCATCAACACAGACACCACCGTCACCATCAACACAGTCACCACCGTCACCATCAACACAGACACCACTGTCACCATCAACACAGACACCACCGTCACCAGCAAAACAGTCACCATAATCACCATCAACACAGCCAACACCGTCACCATCCACACAGACACCACCGTCACAACCAACACCGCCACCACCGTCACCACCAATACAGTAAACACCATCATCAACTCAGCCACCACCGTCACCATCAACAAAGACACCACCTTCACCATCAAATCAGACACCACCGTCAAAATCAACACAGCCACCACCGTCACCATCAGCAGAGCCACCACCGTCACCATCAACAGAGTCACCACCGTCACCATCAACACAGCCACCACCGTCACCATCAACAAAGACACCACTGTCACCCATCAACACAGAAACCTCCGTCACCATCAACACAGCAAACACCATCACCAACACAGCCACCACTGTCACCATCAATACAGCCACCACTGTCACCATCAACACAGTCACCACGGTCACCATCAACACAGACACCACCGTCACCACCAACACAGCTACAACCGTCACCATCAATATAGTCATCACCGTCACCATCAACGTAGACACCACCGTCACCACCATCACAGTCACCACTGTCATCATCTACACAGTAACTACTTTCACCACCAACAAAGTCACCACCGTCACCATCAACACAGCCACCACCGTCACCATCAATACAGCCACCACTGTCACCAACAACAGAGCCACCACCGTCACCATCAGCACAGTCAACACCGTCACCACTAACACGGCCACCACCATCACCACCAACACAGCCACTACTGTCACCACCAACACAGCCACCACCGTCACCAACACAGCCACCATAGTCACCACCAACACAGCCACCACTGTCACCAACAACAAAGCCACCACCGTCACAAACACAGCCACCACAGTCACGATAAACACAGCCAACACCTTCACCAACACAGCCACCATAGTCACCACCAACACAGCCACCACCGTCACCAACACAACCACCATAGTCACCACCAACACAGCTACCACCGTCACTGAAGGTTCCAAGTGTTCCATGAAGGCCACTTTATATACTAAACAGTGAAGTTCAAGCATACTAAGATGGGCGGTAAGAAGGGACAACGTCAAGATGGGAGACACGACTCCCCACCACCATCCCCTCCACCGGGCACAGACTCTCATCCTCCACCTCCAGCGACGGACATTGCCACAATTCTGAGGTGGATGGATTACAGTGACGAGAGACGCAGAGAGATGGAACTTCAGAGGGAGGAGACACGGATAGGAGAAATACAAGTGGTGCCTAGCGTGTGCCATGCACGAGGCACGGAGTCAGACTGAGACTGCCTTGCCATATGGCAGCCTCGGGGCAATTTTGCGACATAACACGTGCAGTGTTGCCACGTAATTACATATATAGATGCTACTCGGCACAGTAGCTTATTTACAAGGTTACTACTCGGCACAGTAGCTTAGATACATAACCTACATCTCCCTCCCCCCCTCACGCTCATAGTCTTTGTCTTGAGCGGACTTCTTAGTCCTAAGTCGCTCCGAGCGTCGAGGTGCACTGTGGGACGGATCCTCGTGAGGTGTAGGGGACTCGTCCTCGGTCAGGGTCCAGCAGCAGGGGGTGGGACTGGCCGGAGGAAGCGGCGGTTCCTCCACCAGACACGGCCGCTCGGCATCCTGACCTTGTACTCCCGCGACCGGCCGACGCCCATCACTATGCCCACCTTGTCCCAACGTGTCGTCGTCGGGTCCTGGACGCGGACAAGGGCACCAATCTCCAGTGGCTGAAGAGGGCGGGCACGGTCGTCATACCGAGCCTTGGCGTCCTGGGCACGTGAAGCGGCGCGGCGGTTGCAGCTATCTGCTCTGGTCTGCCACTCCTTCGCAAAGGCCTTGGCGTGTGTAGGAACGCAAGAGCGGAGAGGGTGACCATACAGGATCTGGGCAGGGGAGCGCCCTGTGTGGGTGGGAGTATTACGTAACTCCAGGAGTCCTTTGTCAAACGCCTCACAGTCTATGTTGCCTGAAGGGGCCACCTTGAGGATGAGGTGCTTGACTATCTTGACCGCAGCCTCAGCAAGGCCGTTTGACTGTGGGTAGTGGGGTGTTGACACGATGTGGCGGACTCCCCAATGCTCCAGAAATCCTGTGTAGTCCCGGCTGGTGAACTGTGGCCCACCGTCCGTCCGCAGACGTACGGGGACGCCCAGGTCACGAAAGAGGTGCCGGAAGTGGCGAATGGTGGCCGCGGACGTCGTGTCCGAGCCACAGATTACCACCACAGGCCAGCGAGAGAGTCGGTCGGCAACAACTAGGAAATGTTTCCCAGCTATGCTGAAGAAATCAGCCGACACGGACTCGAAGGGCCTGGTGGGTTCGTCGTCGCACAAGAGGGGCTCCTGCTGTTGACTGGGCTGCATGATCTGGCACGGCTCACAGGCACGGACCGTATTGACGATATCCGCGTCAATGCCGGGCCATTACAAAGCCTGCCTTGCATGGCGCTTGGTGGCCTCTGCTCCACGATGGCTGTCGTGTAAGCAGGCCAGAACGCGATGACGGAGAGCTGCATGGACGACCACACGGGCACCGTACAGGACGAGGTCCCCTTCTGCGTAGAGGTCCTCACGTATCTTCCAATACGGGCGTAGGGCGTTGTGGAGGTCAAAACGGTCGCGAGGGAACCCAGTCCCCACACTCTCCAAGAGCTGAGTGTAGGAGGGGTCGTCGCGTGCCGCGGTCCGTAGTTCCTCAAGGGCCAGATCGCTGTCGGGTGGCGACACTGAGGCCTGGGTGCTGGCGAGGGACTGTACGGCCTGCAAAGTGACGATGTTGCTGACAGAGAAACCGGCCTCAGTGCTGAGCATCTCGTCTTCAGGTGTAGGGCGGCTTACTGGGGAGCGGGAGAGGGCATCCGGGATGCACAACTCCTTACCTGAGCGCCAAGCCGCGGTGAAGACGAAGGCCAAAATCTTCTCCTTCAGGCGCTGGAGGCTGGGATTCTCGATGGCGTCCAGCGAATAGTGATTAAGAGTGGGGACCAAGGGCCTGTGGTCTGTGATGAGGTCGAAGTGCTGTAGGCCAATCAAGTAAAATTTGCACTTCGATAAGGCCCATACCACTACCAGCAGCTCCAGCTCGATGGTAGCGTAGCGAGACTCAGCATCGGTGAGGAAGCAAGAGCCACACTGTACGAGCCGGTACTTTCCTCCACCGTGATCCTGGAGAAGGGCGTAACCAACCCCGTACAGGCGCGAGGCATCTGTCTGGAGAACGGTGGGGAGCGCTGGGTCGAAAGTAGCGAGGATAGGTGGACTTGACAGGGCCTTCTTCACCTTATGAAAGGCGAGTTCGTGGTCAGGGGTCCACGTGAAAGTCCTCTTGGGGCTCATCATGGGGCGGAGAGGCCCGGCAGCGGTGGAGACGTCAGGAGAAAATTCTGCCAGCTGGTTCACCAGGCCCATGAAAGACCTGAGATCCGTAAGGTTGGCAGGTTTTGCAAAGTCCGCTATGGCTCCCACGACAACAAGGTGAAGCGAGAGTAGGCTGCACGTCGATCCATCCGTGACACGACCTGTCGCCATAGGTGATCTCTGCTTGAAAGGAGCCCACAGCGTCCGGCATCTGGGAACCGTCCGCATTGTAGTACTGCAGCTGCGGCGGTGGTCCCAGGCCGCGTTTGGTGAGGCTCAGTTTCTGGAGGTGCTTCAGGCCTATCACCGTAGTATCAGCGCCGGTGTCCGGTATCACCTCGATGTGACCCGACACATCACCGTGTGTGACGGCGACGCGGATGGTAGGGGAAGGGGTAGCCCTGGGGCGTGTGGTCGATTCCACCCTCCTGATGTGACTCAGCTGCTGCTTGGGGCTGCGTGGGCCATCTGAAGGGGGCTGCGTGTGAACCACCCCGAGGGAAGTGCGCTGCTTTCCTCCTCGTCTCGGGCTTTTGGGCGTGGGTTGGCGGCAGCACGTGTCGTAGTGTCTATAGCGACCGCCGGCCTGATACTTGCGGCCTCGTGCAGGGCGCCTGTCTGTGTTAGACCAGCGGCCCTTACGGTCACATCCACGACACAGTGCGTCGGCGGCCGGGCATGTCTTGGGGCCATGCTGCTTTCCACAGCTGCCACAGGAAGCATTAGGCGAAGGCGTGGAAGAACGTGCGGCAGCTTTCACGTTGTTGGCCGCCTTCTTACCTTTCTTGTATTGTGAAATAGCTCTCACAGCAGGTGGGGCCCTTAAGGCAGAGGTGGAGGACTTGGTGGCCTCATATGACCGACATTCAGTCACTACCACCTGGAGTGTGGAGGAAGCGTCCAGGGGGATGAGTCGCTGCACCAACTCTTCTTGCCTGACACCTGCCAAGATCCCGTGCTTGATCCAGGCTTCCTCACATTCCCGGCTGTGCGCCTTGCAGACGTCGATCTCCTCCGACAAACTCTTCAAACGTACAAAAATGTCTTCAAAGGATTCATTTTCCGCCTGCTTGCAGCTGGTGAAGGCGCGGCAACGCAAGGCCTTGTTATTCCGACCTTTAACGTGCTCCTGTAAAAGGTCGAGCACATCCGTCACTGAAGATGTAGAATCGGGAGGCACTTGCAACGTGTGCTCCAAAACTCTCTGGGTCTCCAGCGACAAACACATCCGCAGTTGGATGAGCTGTTTGTTTGGAGGCATGCTGTCAAGGTCCACCATCGTGGAGTAATCTGTCCAACGCCGCCTCCACTCACGAAAAAGCTGAAACGTGACGTCTGGTGAGAGGGCGGGTGGGGGTTGAACAGATGCCTTGGGAGCTGTTTGTTTGGAGGCAAGAGTACCTGGAGGACGCTGGTGTGGTGGAGGAGGGAGGATATTGGCGCCTTGATGCGCGCTACCTGCGAGTGAGGGAGGGTGGGTTAGCGCCAGGGTCTCCAATAGTGCCTCAAAACGCAACTTTTCCTCCTCTCTTCGTGTCTCCTCCCTCTGAAGTTCCATCTCTCTGCGTCTCTCGTCCCGGTCGTCCATCCACCTCAGAATTGTGGCAATGTCCTTCACTGGAGGTGGAGGATGAGAGTCTGCACCCGGTGGAGGAGAAGGTGGTGGGGAGTCGTGTCTCCCATCTTGACGTTGTCCCTTCTTACCGCCCATCTTAGTGTGTGCGTGGACTGCACTGTTTAGTATATAAAGTGGCGCCTCAACAGCTCGAACCACATATATATGACATAAACAGCGCAGAAATAACGCATAGAGTCCACTGTTCTGTCCGTGAGTGAGTGCGTGTGTGTGTGTGTGTGTGTGTCTGAGAGAGCACTTCGTGGTGGCCTTAATGCCGGTGGCTAGAGACGCGGCCGGGGTGGGGGTGAGACCGTCAGTGTCTCCCAGGATGTCACACGAGAAGGGTGTACGCCTGCGTGCTCCGTGGGTACCACTAAAAAACAGGCCAATGCTCAACTCTCAGCTCTAGACACACTAATACACTGACACTAACACTGCCACCGTCACTAAAAAGCACTGTGACGGCCCAACACTGCACATCGCGGCGAAACACAGCGCAACACAACACAACACACTATGAGTCGACGCGCATATCGCCGGCAGATGTAACTGTCGGCATTGTTCGCACACTTGTAAGTCCACAGATCCTAGTCACTGTGCCATGATGGTTACAAGTGTTCCCCGAAGAATGCAGTGATGGGTAGGGAAACACCGGGTAACACTGAAGTCCGTTTATTATGGATGAGAGAAATACAAGTGGTGACTAGCGTGTGCCATGCACGGCTCACACAGTCAAACTGAGGCTGCCTTGCCATATGGCAGCCTCGGGGCAATGTTGCCACATAACACGTGCAGTGTTGCCACGTAATTATATATATAAATGCTACTCGGCACAGTAGCTTATTTACAAGGTTGCTACTTGGCACAGTAGCATAGATACATAATCTACAAAAACTGGTGAAAAATATTTATTCAGATTATTTCTCCGTCGTTATCAGTTAGCTCGCCGGTATCTCAACGTATTGGTCCAATCTTATCCCGTGTTTTAGTTTGATACATTTGGTAGAATCCTTTGGGGTTTATCTTCGCCTCCCTTGCTATCTTCAGTTCATTATTTCTCTTTGCTTTTCTTATCTCGGTCTTAACCCTACTGGCCAATACCTTATAATACTCGCTACGATTTATCTTTCTACCTATAGCCTTCCTTTGGCCATTAATGTTCTTTAAATAATTATTTATCCATTTAGGGTCATTGTTGCCTGATCTGAGTTTTTTGTATGGTATGTTCTGCCTTTGTGCATTAAGTAACTTGTTATTTAAATTATCGTGGAACTCGGTAATCTCAGATCTCGTTATCAGGTCGGTGTCATCTGTCAGGTTCACGCCCAAGCGCGACACCCCCTCTCTCAGCTGCCTCTTTAAACTATCAACGTTTGCCCTTCTGAAATCTGGGACTTTAATGGAATTTTCCTTACGTCTGACCTGTAAATCTTGTCTTAACCTGTATAATATATATATTATAAAATCACACGGGAAAAGGGAAACAATGGAGCACCTTAGCTTTCGTCTTTATTCAAGACATCCACGTTTTCATTGTGGATCCACATGAAATATATATATATATATATATATATATATATATATATATATATATATATATATATATATATATATATATATATATATATATATATATATATATATATCTTCAAGGGTGAGTACAGACTAAGGAGAAGTACGTAACAAGGTATATATATATACTGAGGAGGGTGAGATCAAGTCCACAATGATCAGGTATTAGGGTAATGACCCTACTAATCTTCAAAAAGCACAGCAGCAATCGGTAGTCAGGTCAGACGGAAAGATGACCCAACCTTCTCACCTGGTTACAAATCTTCTTAATTACGAAATTATCCAGTTTGTACATACCATTACTCAAATTCATGTTGACTGATTCGGTATGTTTAATGAGAGTAGATTCTATAATGTTCCTACTGTCAATTGAATTACGAGGTAATATTGAGGAGTGTCACGTGCCTGAGCGCTCGGGAACTCCCATAGCGTGAGGCATATGTTCACGCCTACATTTCATACAAGCTATTAATAAATTGTTAATTGTACTTATTATATTATTATTGTTCTTAGTTACTTAGGTTAATTGTATATTTATGTATGTAATTTATATGCATCATTGTCTTACTCTGTTAAGTCAACTCAAGAGTAATATTAATTAATTATATAAAATATCTAGCAAATGTTCTAGATCACGTGATATGAGACGCGCTGCTCAGCGTGCCCACGCTTCCCCAGTAGCGAAAAACCGTGGCATAGGGTAGACGTGTCCATTCGTTCTCTAGCCTTGACCCTTGTCTAGTGCCTTGTCCAGTCCTCTGCAATGCCCTAGGGGTATCAGGTATTAGTGACACGTTTAGTTAGGCCTAGGAAGGGATCCTGGTGGTAAGGAATCTCCTGTTTGGTAGGAAATAATCATTTTGTAGTGATTGTTGTATATATATATTTCGTATGTCTGTGTAATATAGTAATGTTAAGTAATATTTGTTTGGTCTAACTCCTTACGGTATATTTTCGCCCTTCCGGCATCACTCTTATTTTATTATACAATTACTTATTCCCTTAAATTCATGTTTGCTAGTCATTACTCCCTTTAGAACATAAATTGAATTAATTAATTATCTTCCCTTTTGTGATTCACTTATTTCAACTGTTCTTACTTATTCAAGTACATTTAGTTGAGTAGGTTTTTGGTGGGGATAATTATTGCCGTGTTCCCTATTTGTACCTTTATTTGTTAATAACTTGGGGTAGGATTCACTCCCCAAGTATAAAGGGAAGTGGGATCGCGACAAGTGGGGTCCTGTGTCCGGGAACTAACCACCATTGTTGTGTCATATCAAGTGTTGTTACTCGTCAGGTGTTGTTTCATCGCTAAGTATTTTTGGATGCAAGTTGCTGTGTTCACAGTGTTCATTTATATTGCTCCTGTTATTGCTTAAGCTACTGGTGAGTTAACCCTTATCTTGTGTACCAGGTGTTTGGTTAATCCCTTGCTGTGTTTCACAGTTGATTGCATTTTGATATTATTAATTAGCTAGCTAGTTAGCTTAGCTGCCACGGTTACTTTTTTTCGCTACTCGATTTTGAGTTCAACATGTGTGACCAGGAAAGCTTTTTGGCTTCACCTTCAGCCGAAGTACTGAAGGGGCTTACTAAGGCAGAGTGGCAATCCCTCGCTGCTTATTATGAAGTAGAAGGCCGCTCTTCCATGAATAAGGCTAGGTTAGAAGAGGCTGTCCTCAACTACCTTAGTGACAATGAAATCATAGCCCAACCGTCGGGAAATTCAGAGGAAATTGTTACACCAAGTAATTTGGCCTTAAAAGTTGAACTCAAAAGACTCGAGGTGGAGCTGGAAACTCTCAAACTACGAGGTTTGGCTCAAGGTAGTAATACTTCAACATTCAGTGTAGACAAATGTCTCAACAGTGTTCCTAAATTTAATGAGGAAGAACCAGACAAGTTCTTTTCTCTTTTTGAGAAAATTGCCCGACTTAACAAATGGCCTGTTTCTCAATGGTCTCAACTTATTTATAGATCTTTCACTGGTAAAGCATTAGATGTGTTTTCTGCCCTCTCTGAGGATCAATGTCGAGACTATGCCCTTGTTGAGTCCGCGGTTTTGAGTGCTTATAAACTTGTTCATGAAGCCTACCGGCAACAGTTCCGTAACTGCCGTAAGACTGACAAACAAACATTTGTGGAGTTCTTCAGGCAGAAACAGGTCCTTTGTCGGAGGTGGATTGAAAGTGAGTCTGTGCATGTAGAACATGACAAGCTTGTTGAACTAATCCTGCTAGAGGAGGTTAGAAAGTGTATCCCAGGCGACATTCGAGAACACTTGGATCAGAGAGGTATCTGTACCCTGGCTGATGCTGGTCCAGTGGCTGACCATTATTCCTTAACTAATAGAAATGTAAATTCCAGGTCTTATGCTCCCATGTCCCAGTCCTTCACTTCCTTCAAGCGGCCCACACCAACATCTACATCGGGGTCCCTGCCTCTTGTCATACCGACCCGACCCTCAGGTTCTGCATCATCTACCCCGGGTGAGCCCATGGTCCATGGGACAGGTGGATCCACTCCTACTGGTGAGAGAAACTCTAGTTGCAGGTACTGTAAGAAGCCAGGACATGTCATCAGCGACTGTCTCAAGTTAAAGAAAAGAAATTCCTCTCACCAAGGATCCCCCGCTCTTTTGGTCAGGGTGGCCGAGCAATCAGAGAAATTATTGGAGCCCTGTGTCACTGCCCTCAGTCAGACTGTTGCCCTGGATGCTTCCCCCTCTTCTATGATATCAACCTTTGAACCATTTTGTTCTCCTGGTTCCTTAGCTTTGGATCAATTCAGTCAACCCATTTCTGTTAAACTCTTGAGAGACACAGGCTCAGCCTTATCTCTTGTTACTAAAGAAGCTGCTCCATTCCTGGATTCATGCTATACTGGTAGCTGGGTGCTTGTGAACGGTTTGACCGGTGGGTCGCGTATTCCCCTTTGTCAAATGTACCTGCGGTCATCCATAAAGTCAGGCTATGTCACGTTAGGAGTAGTAGATAGCTTACCTGTAGAAGGGGTCTCTCTATTGATAGGAAATGACCTTGTTGGCGACATGATGTTCCCTAATGTTGTGATCTCATCATGTCCCACTGCCGAGAATAATACTGTGCAGTTAGAAGTAGACTTTCCAGGGTTGTTCCTTGCGTGTGCTGTGACCCGTAGCATGAGCCACAGTACAGAGGTAGAAGAGACTAGTGAAGTTGATGAAGTTTCCCTCCAGGACTGTGAGAAGTCCGATGATAATCTTATCCAGCCGGACCATACTGATCTTGGTCTCAGTGAATTTTTTAAGGATTCCCCACAACCAGATAACCTCCAGAGTAGTTCTGATGGAGATAGGAACCCAGATGTCACTAGTTTTGGTTCCTCTCCCATCACTAGGAGTAAGTTTATTGAGCTACAAGCAGGGGATCCTGAGCTAGTAGGTTTTCTCAATAGGTCAGTTACTGAGACAGAAGCTGAGCAAGAATCAAATTGCTACTACACTAGGTCTGGTGTATTAATGCGGAAGTTCCGTCCCTCCAATTTTCCTGCCAATCACCCTTGGTTAGTTCATCATCAAGTTGTTATTCCCAAACCTTTGCGGCAGGACGTACTTATTATCGCTCATGATGGGGTGGGTGGTCATTTAGGGGTTAGGAAGACTTATGCAAAAATTTTATCCTAGTTCTTTTGGCCTAGGATGAAGAAAGACGTCAGCTCTTACTGTCGCACTTGCCATTTTTGTCAGGTAACGCGGAATCCGAACCCCAGTGTTAAACCATTCCCTCTGCAGCCTATCCCAGTCATTGAAGAGCCCTTTAGTAAGGTGGTCATAGATTGTGTCGGTCCCTTACCTAAGACCCCTCGTGGTCATCAGTTCTTGCTAACCATTATTGATTGTGCAACCCGTTATCCTGAAGCCATTCCCTTGCGCCGCATCACAGCGAAGAATGTTATCAAAGCCTTAACCCACTTCTTCACTCAAGTAGGCCTTCCTACAGTGGTGCAGTCAGATCAGGGTTCCAATTTTACTTCCCGGTTGTTTAATCAGGTAATGCAAACCCTGGGAGTCCGGCAGTTGAGGTCTTCGGCCTATCACCCTCAGTCACAGGGGGTGGTAGAGAGGTTTCACCAGACACTAAAACTCATGTTGCGCACCTTTTGTCTGGAGACTGGGAAGGATTGGGACGAGGGAGTTGACCTGCTTTTGTTTGCTGTTCGGGACAGTAAACAAGAGTCGCTAGGATTCTCGCCCTTCCAGCTCGTCTATGGACATGAGGCGCGAGGGCCTCTTAAGGTGTTAAAAGAGTGTTGGTTGAGTGATCAGAGAGCGACGCCCTTAGCTTCATATGTGGTCCAATTCAAGGAGAAGTTGCGTCTGGCTGTTGAACTTGCCCAGTCCAACTTCAGGTGTGCTCAGGTGAAAATGAAACTGCATTTTGATAAGGCCCATCAGGCAAAACCTAGAGAATTCCAAGTGGGGGAGCAGGTGTTGGCCTTCCTGCCCTTACATGATCACCCTTTTAAATCCAAATACAGTGGTCCATATGAAGTACTAGAAAAACAGGGGTCCGTGAATTATGTGATTAGCACCCCTGAACGGCGTAAGAAAAAACGCCTTATCCATGTCAATCTTTTAAAGTCATATCATGTTCGTAACGAAACCCTGGGAAAAGCAGTTGCTTGTGTTGATCAATCCTTGCCAAATTGTATCATTGTGCCAGAGTGTAAGGATGATAAAGATCAGTGTTTTTCTGAAATAATGAATGGGTCTAGTGTAAAAGTTGAAAACTCGACTATCTTGGAGGACCCCAGTGCTAAGTTGTGCCATCTCTCTAGTGACCAAGCCAATAATATAAAGTCTCTATTACAGGAGTATCTTATTATAGTTGGTGATTACCCACTCTCTTGTTCAGTGCTGGAGCATGACGTTGAGACCAGGGGAGCCAAGCCAATCTGACAGCGTCCCTACCGTCTTAATGCCTTCAAGCGGGAGTGTGAGCGAGCCGAGGTACAGCGTCTTCAAGAGCTAGGCCTCGTCGAACCCAGCATCAGTCCATGGGCATCCCCTGTTGTTCTAGTTCCAAAGCCGAATGGGTCAATGCGGCTGTGTGTGGATTATCGCAAGCTGAATGCTGTCACTGAACCCGATGGTTATCCCTTGCCACGCATCGACAACGTGATCGACGATCTTGGACAGGCAAGGTACGTGACCAAGTTGGATCTCCTCCAGGGCTACTACCAGATAAGACTGACTGAACGCTCCAGGGCCATCTCTGCTTTTGTTACTCCTGAGGGGTTGTACCAATTCACAGTCCTTCCGTTTGGTATGCGGAACGCCCCTGCAACCTTTCAACGCCTCATGAATTTCATCACGTCTGGTCTGGAAGGTGTCTGCTGTTACCTAGACGACCTTATCGTCTTCAGCAGTTCCTGGGAAGATCACATGAGTCGTCTACAAGCCCTCTTCTCCGTACTGGCTGCAAGCAAGCTGATGGTGAACCTCGTCAAAACTGAGTTTGGCCATGCCCACGTCACTTTCTTGGGGCATGTGGCCGGACAAGGGGAAGTCCAGCCTATAGCAGCCAAAATTGAGGCAATTCAACAGTATCCAGTGCCAGGCGATAAGAAGAGTGTGATGAGGTTGCTGCGTATGGCGGGGTACTACCGCCGTTTTTGTCCAAACTTCTCCTTCGTTGCCTCTCCCATGACTGACCTGCTGAGTGGCAAGAAAACCTTCAAGTGGACTACGGCTTGCCAGGAATCTTTTGAGAATCTTAAATTCCTGCTGGCAAATGCTCCTGTACTACTTGCACCTGACCTCCAGAAACAGTTCACTCTCCATGTCGACGCCAGTGAAATTGGCGCCGGTGCTGTGCTTCTGCAAAAGGGTGAGAGTGATCAAGTGCTTCATCCGTTGTGCTATTTTTCTAGAAAATTTAATAAATATCAAAGAAACTATGCCACCATTGAAAAGGAGATTTTATCACTGATCATGGCATTAGAAAACTTCAAAGTATATATTGGCAGCACTGCTTATCCCGTTCAAGTGTTCACTGATCATAACCCACTTACTTTTGTTGACAAGATGAAACATACCAACCAAAGACTTTTGAGGTGGGCTCTATCACTTCAGCCCTATAACTTGAACATTTCCCATATCCGTGGAAAAGAGAACGTGTTGGCTGATGCACTTTCTCGAGTCTGATTATTTAGAAACTATGTCTATATGCAAATTATTTTTTGTTATATTGTCATTGAGTACCTTGTGTTTATATTATGAATTATTTTGCTTCATATTGATTTAAACCGATTGTGTTAGTTATTACTTTCACTGTGTAGCTGTATATCCATTTTCGTTTCCACTTAGTTGTAAGCTCACTTTTTTGGGGGAGGTGTTACGTGCCTGTGGCGCTCGGGAACTCTCATAGCGTGAGGCATATGTTCACGCCTACATTTCATACAAGCTATTAATAAATTGTTAATTGTACTTATTATATTATTATTGTTCTTAGTTACTTAGGTTAATTGTATATTTATGTATGTTATTAATATGCATCATTGTCTTACTCTGTTAAGTCAACTCAATAGTAGTATTAATTAATTATATAAAATATCTAGCAAATGTTCTAGATCACGTGATATGAGACGAGCTCCTCGGCGGCGTGCCCACGCCAACCCAGTAGCGAAAAACCGTGGCATAGGGTAGACGTGTCCATTCGTTCTCTAGCCTTGACCCTTGTCTAGTGCCTTGTCCAGGGCTCTGCAATGCCCTAGGGGTATCAGGTATTGGTGACACGTTTAGTTAGGCCTAGGAAGGGATCCTGGTGGTAAGGAATCTCCTGTTTGGTAGGAAATAATCATTTTGTAGTGATTGTTGTATATATATATTTCGTATGTCTGTGTAATATAGTAATTTTAAGTAATATTTGTTTGGTCTAACTCCTTACGGTATATTTTCGCCCTTCCGGCATCACTCTTATTTTATTATACAATTACTTATTCCCTTAAATTCATGTTTGCTTGTCATTACTCCCTTTAGAACATAAATTGAATTAATTAATTATCTTCCCTTTTGTGATTCACTTATTTCAACTGTTCTTACTTATTCAAGTACATTTAGTTGAGTAGGTTTTTGGTGGGGATAATTATTGCCGTGTTCCCTATTTGTACCTTTATTTGTTAATAACTTGGGGTAGGATTCACTCACCAAGTATAAAGGGTAGTGGGATCGCGACACCTTCAACACAGTCACCACAGTCACCACCAACACAGCCACCAATGTCACCTAAATAGCCACCACAGTCAACAACAACATAGCCACCACCGTCACTAACACAGCCACCACCGTCACCAACAGAGCCACCACTGTCACCATCAACACAGCCACCACAGTCACCACAAACACAGCCACCAACGTCACCAAAATAGCCACCATAGTCAACAAAAACACAGCCACCATCGTTACCACTAACACAGCCACTACCGTTACCACTGAACATAGCCCCCACCGTCACTACCGCCACCACCGCCACCACCAACATATACACCACCGTCACTAATACAGACACTACCGTCACCATCAACACAGCCACCACCGTCACCACAAACACAGCCACCGTCACTAATGCAGACACCACCGTCACCACCAACACAGCCACCACCGTCACCACCAACACACCATCACCACCAACACAGCCACCACTGTCACCAACAACACACCACCACCAACAACACAGCCACCACCGTCCACCAACACAGCCTCCACCGTCACCATCAACACAGCCACCACCGTCACCACCAACACAAACACCGTCACCAACACAGCCACCATAGCCACCACCAACACAGCCACCACCGTCACCAACACTGCCACCACCGTCAACAACACATCCACCACCGTCATCCCCAATACAGCCTCCACCGTCACCACTGCCACCACCGCCACCCCCAAAATAGACATGACCGTCACTAATACAGACACAACCGTCACCATCAACACAGCCAACACTGTCACCACCAACACATCCACCACTGTCACCAACA
Source organism: Homarus americanus (assembly GCF_018991925.1). Classification (NCBI taxonomy): domain Eukaryota; kingdom Metazoa; phylum Arthropoda; class Malacostraca; order Decapoda; family Nephropidae; genus Homarus; species Homarus americanus. Next base: position 13,977,232 of record NW_024749657.1, read on the forward strand.
ACACAGCCACCACCGCCACCACCAACACAGCCACCAACGTCACCATCTACACAGACTCCACCGTCACCACTTACAGCCACCACCGTCACCACCAACACAGCCCACACTGTCACCATCAACAGAACCACCACCGTCACCATCAACACCACCACCACCGTTACCCCCAACTCAGCCACCACCGTCCCCACCAACACAGCCACTACTGTCACCATCAACACAGCCACCACAGTTACCACAAACACAGCCACCAATGTCACCAAAATAGCCACCACAGTCAATAACAACATAGCCACCAACGTTACTAACACAGCCACCACCGTCACCAACACAGCCACCACTGTCACCATCAACACAGCCACCACAGTCACCACAAACACAGCCACCAACGTCACCAAAATAGCCACCACAGTCAACAACAACATAGCCACCACCGTTACCACTAACACAGCCGCCACCGTTACCATTAACATAGCCACCACAGTCACCACCGCCACCACCAACATAGACACCAGCGTCACTAATACAGACACCACCGTCACCATCAACACAGCCACCACCGTCACCACCAACACAGCCACCACCGTTACCACCAACACAGCCACCACCGTCACTAATGCAGACACCACCGTGACCACCAACACAGCCACCACCGTCACCACCAACACAGCCACCACCGTCACCACCAACATAGCCACCACCGTCACCACCAACACAGCCACCACCGTCACCACCAACACAGCCACCACCGTCACCACCAACACAGCCACCACCGTCACCACCAACACAGCCACCACTGTCACCACCAACACAGCCACCATATATAAGCTTTGGGTAGAGCTCCCTTTTAACTTGGCTTATATATAAATAAGTTAAGGGGTTAAGTTACAAACACAAAATGGTCTTTTCTCCATTTATTGATAAACTCAAAAGGTCACAGGCTATTAGTAAAAGCACCGTAATTAACAATGTAAGCTGTGAGTGTTTCTTATGGACACGGCTCAGCTGGTCTGAGTTAAGTCACCCGTCCGATTCTTGTGGGAGTCAAGTGTGAACTGAGGTCCCGAGGACAGGGCCTGTGAGGGGAGGTATCTCTGAGAAGAGGGGGGCTCTGAAGATAGATGCCTTGTTTACCCTACAAACTCAAGGTCAGCCTACTAAGGAATTTCTCCTCACCTGAACAGCACAAGACACCTCACAGCTTATGGAAGCTTACATTAGGGTGATTGTATTATATAAACTAAATGTATTAACCCAAATTTATATAATTGTTATTGCCATGAGACAAGGGTTAATACAACCACCGTCACTAATACAGACACCACCCTCACCACCAACACAGCCACCTCCATCACCAACACAGCTACTACCGTCACCAACACCAACACAGCCACCACCGTCACCAGCAACATAGCCATCATCGGCACCGCCAACAAAACCACCTCCATCATTGGCAAGTCACTCGGCAACGACTGGTTTAATTCATAAGAGAACCTGATCGTCTCATTATGATTTATAATCATAGAAGATATTCTTCAATGACTTTAGTGGTGTGTTGATGGTTTTATTATTATTTTTATTAACTAAAAGAAAAAATATGGTATTTGATATTCTTGGCAAATCCTCCATATTGAACACAATCATTAGACCGGCAGCAATGACCACGTAGGGGTAATGACAGGTATACGAGTAGCAGTGACAAATTAGCACCTAGAAAGAGATAGCACTTGAGAAATCAGAACTGGAGTCAGTTCGTACAGGACACACACCAGCACAGTACACATTTACCTCCACTAGGGTAAACAGTCGTCATTGTTTACACCCAACATAAATAATGGTTGCTCTTCGAGTAACGGGGATGGCCGGCCCAAGGGCCACCAAGGCGTGAATTTGCTTAAGGCGTAGAAACAGTCACCAACATAACAACCACACCCTAAGTTAACGAGCTCCATGACCCAGTGTCAAGGAATAGTCCAAAGACAGGATAACTCGCCAACTGCACTGGCTAGCCATTACCCCGGAACACAATCAGGAAATCGATTAACATCCAGGTTCCCAATGACTGCTGCATAGACAGTGGCAAATGGCATAAAGAAACTTGCCCATAGTTTCACGCTGCCCAGGGCTCTAACCCGGGTCCGCCCCCTTGCTAGGCGAGCGTGCTGTCCATTACACCATTACACCACAGGTTACCCCCATTGTCAGTATGTAAACAAAGATCATGTTGTCTTGTTTTAAGTGCAAATACAACAAAATCACAGCAGAAAGTGCAACTGTAAAGGAACTATTGATAAACTTTGACCCGGCAGTCAACCCCCCGCAACACAAGGAAACTCTGTGACACAGGTGAGGTTGTTGGTCTTTACCTGTGGGTCATCACACCTGTATTTCTTACCTTTTTAATAATTTATTCCCAGTGGGTGGGAGGTTAGGTCTTGTGAGTCACCGATTTTACGAGAGTTAGAGTGTTGGAGGAGTGTTGGTGGTTGAGGGTGTTGGAGGAGTGCTGGTGGTTAATGGTGTTGGAGGAGTGTTGGTAGTTGATGGTATCGGATGAGTGTTGGCGGTTGTGTGTAGGATTGTTGGTGGTTGTGTGTTGGAGTAGTGATGGTTGTGTGTTGGAGTATTGTTGACGGTTGTGTGTTGGAGTAGTGATTGTTGTTTGTTGAAGTAGTATTGGTGGTTGTGTGTTGGAGTTGTGATGGTTGTTTGTAGGAGTAGTATTGGTGGTTGTGTGTTGGAGTAGTGTTGATGGTTGTGTGCCGGAGTATTGTGCTTAAGGGTGTGTTGGAGAAGTCTAGGTGGTTGTGTATTGGAGGAGTGCTGGTGGTTGATGGTGTTGCAGTAGTGGTGGTGGTTTGTGTTGGAGAAGTGTTGATGGATGTGTTTTGGGAGTGCTGGTGGTGAATTTTGGAGGAATGTTCGAGGTCACGATGTCAAGCCTTGGAGGAGTATTTGTGGCTCTGTGTTGGAGAATAGTTGGTGGTTGAATGTGTTGGAGGAGTGTTAGTAGATGTGTTGCAGAAGTGTTGGTAGTTGACGGTGTTGGAGGAGATTTGCTGGTTGTGTGCTGGAGCATTATGCTTAACGGTATTGGGGAAGTGTTGGTGGTTGTGTGTTTGAGAACAGTTAATGGCTGAATGTGTCGGAGGAGTGTTAGTAGTTGTGTTGGAGGATTGTTGGTGATTTGTGTTAGAAAAGTGCTGGTGGTTGTGTGTTGCAGAATTGTGCTTAATGGTGTAGGAGAAGTGTTGGTGGCTGTGTGTTGGAGTAGTGTTGGTGGTTGTGTGTTGGAGTAGTGCTGGTGGTTGTGTGTTGGAGGAGTGTTGGTTATTGTGTGTTGCAGTAGTGTTGATGGTTGTGTGTTGGAGGAGTGTTGGTGGTTGTGTGTTGGAGGAGTGTTGGTGGTTGTGTGTTGGAGGAGTGTTGGTGGTTGTGTGTTGGAGGAGTGTTGGTGATTGTGTGTTGGAGTAGTGTTGGTGGTTGTGTGTAGGAAGATTGTTGGTGGTTGTGTTGGATAATGGTGGTTGAGGATGCTGGAGGAATGTTGGTGGTTGTGTTGAAGGAGTGTTGGTGGTTGTGTGTTGGAGGAGTGTTGGTGGATGGTGATATTGAAGTGTTGGCGTTTGTGTGCTGGAGCAGTGTAGGAGCAGTGTTGGTGGTTGTGGGTTGGAAAATGGTGGTTGAGGGTGTTGGAGGGGTGTTGGTGGTTGAGGGTGTTAGATGATCATTGGTGTTGGAGGGTGTTGGAGGAGTGCTGAGGTTAAGAGTGTAGGTGTAGTGTTGGTGGTTAAGGGCGTTGGGGAAGTATTGGAGGTCAACTACTGGCTAATGTTGGTAGTTGAGGGTGACACAACTAGTCGACCCCTGGCAATTGTGCACAAACAATGAGGACACAATTTTACTCACGTCCTTCCAGCTGACTTGAGATTCACGCCTGCGCTGCCTCCAACACTCTCCTGCGTACTGACTCTCTCTCTCCTGGTCACTGTTTGCACACTAGGTACGCCTCTACACTAGGCGAGGCTCATAGACCCTCTACACTAGGCGAGGCTCCTAGATCCTATATACTAGGTGAGGCTCCTAGACCCTCTACACTCAGCGAGGTTACTTGACCCTCTACACTAGGCGAAACTCGTTGACCCTCTACACTGGGAGAGGCTCCAAGGGCCTCTACAGTAGGCGAGGTGCCTTGACCCTCTACACGAGGCGTGACTTCGGTACCCTCTACACTTGGCGAGGCGACTTGACCCTCTGTTATGAGGTAGTGCAGCAGCGAATACTGACTACATGTTTCAGCTACTGACATTTTTGAATTAATTATTTGTATCGAGGTGGGCCAGTCCACTGCTCTTAGTGTGGGACCAACTAGCGGCGCATACGGTGCTATAGTGATGTTTCGGTGAGAGTTAACGTTGTCCTATTTTGTTAAGATGTTTTATTTTATTGAGAGTTAAAGCTGTCTTGTTTTATTGAGAGTTAAAGGTGATGTATTTTATTAAGTAAAGGGAATTTTATTATAATGATAGTTACAATTGTATTGTTTTATTTCGAGTTAAAGCCTTCTTGTTTTACTGATAACTAAAGCTGTCTTGTTTTACTGATAACTAAAATTGTCTTGCTTTATTGTTAACTAAAGTTGTCTCATTTTACTGATAACTAAAGTTGTCTTGTTTTATTGATATATAAAGTTGCCTTATTTTACTGATAACTAAAGTTGTCTTATTTTACTGATAACTAAAGTTGTCTTGATTTTTTGAAAACTAAAGTTATTTTATTTTACTGATAACTAAAGTTGTCTTGATTTATTGAAAACTAAAGTTGACTTCTTTTATTGACAGCTAAAGTTGTCTTGTTTTATTGATTACAGTGGTTTCATTTTACTGATAACTAAAGTTGTCTTGTTTTATTGATAGGTAAAGTTGTGTTATTTTATTGATAGCTAAAGTTGTCTTGTTTTATTGATAGCTAAAGTTGTCTTGTTTTATTGATAGCTAAAGTTGTGTTATTTTATTGATTGCTAAAGTTGTGTTATTTTATTGATAGCTAAAGTTGTCTTGTTTTATTGATAGCTAAAGTTGTCTTGTTTTACTGATAACTAAAGTTGCCTTGTTTTATTGATAGGTAAAGTTGTGTTATTTTATTGATAGCTAAAGTTGCCTTGTTTTATTGATAACTAAAGTTGTCTTGTTTTATTGATAGCTAAAGTTGTGTTATTTTATTGATAGCTAAAGTTGTGTTTTATTGATAGCTAAAGTTGTCTTGTTTTATTGATAGCTAAAGTTGTGTTATTTTATTGATAGCTAAAGTTGTCTTGTTTTATTGATAGCTAAAGTTGTCTTGTTTTATTGATAGCTAAAGTTGTGTTATTTTATTGATAGCTAAAGTTGTGTTATTTTATTGATAGCTAAAGTTGTCTTGTTTTATTGATAGCTAAAGTTGTGTTATTTTATTGATAGCTAAAGTTGTGTTATTTTATTGATAGCTAAAGTTGTCTTGTTTTATTGATAGCTAAAGTTGTCTTGTTTTACTGATAACTAAAGTTGCCTTGTTTTACTGATAACTAAAGTTGCCTTGTTTTATTGAAAGGTAAAGTTGTGTTATTTTATTGATAGCTAAAGTTGTCTTGTTTTATTGATAGAACTGTTTTGTTGTGTTACGTTAAAGTTGTCTAGAAGAAAAAAATACCATTGAGATTCAAAATAAAACATTTGAAGTGGATGAATTTTGTAGTAAATACATGACAAAGTACACCAATATGAATAACACAAACTATCCTGAATGAATAACACAAACTATCCTTAATGAATAACACAAACTATCCTTAATGAATAATACAAACTATCCTGAATGAATAACACAAACTATCCTTAATGAATAACACAAACTATCCTTAATGAATAATACAAACTATCCTGAATGAATAACACAAACTATCCTTAATGAATAATACAAACTATCCTGAATGAATAACACAAACTATCCTTAATGAATAACACAAACTATCCTTAATGAATAACACAAACTATCCTGAATGAATAACACAAACTATCCTTAATGAATAACACAAACTATCCTGATTGAATAACACAAACTATCCTTAATGAATAATACAAACTATCCTGAATGAATAACACAAACTATCCTTAATGAATAATACAAACTATCCTGAATGAATAACACAAACTATCCTGAATGAATAACACAAACTATCCTGATTGAATTACACAAACTATCCTTAATGAATAACACAAACTATCCTGATTGAATTACACAAACTATCCTGAATGAATAACACAAACTATCCTGAATGAATAACACAAACTATCCTTAATGAATAACACAAACTATCCTTAATGAATAACACAAACTATCCTGAATGAATAACACAAACTATCCTTAATGAATAACACAAACTATCCTTAATGAATAACACAAACTATCCTTAATGAATAACACAAACTATCCTTTATGAATAACACAAACTATCCTTAATGAATAACACAAACTATCCTTAATGAATAACACAAACTATCCTGATTGAATTACACAAACTATCCTTAATGAATAACACAAACTATCCTTAATGAATAACACAAACTATCCCGAATAAATAACACAAACTATCCTGAATGAATAACACAAACTATCCTGAATGAGTAACACAAACTATCCTGAATGAATAACACAAACTATCCTTAATGAATAACACAAACTATCCTGAATGAATAACACAAACTATCCTTAATGAATAACACAAACTATCCTTAATGAATAACACAAACTATCCTTAATGAATAACACAAACTATCCTGAATGAATAACACAAACTATCCTTAATGAATAACACAAACTATCCTGAATGAATTACACAAACTATCCTGAATGAATAACACAAACTACCCTTAATGAATAACACAAACTATCCTTAATGAATAACACAAACTATCCTGAATGAATAACACAAACTATCCTGAATGAATAACACAAACTATTCTTAATGAATAACACAAACTATCCTTAATGAATAACACAAACTATCCTGAATGAATAACACAAACTATCCTTAATGAAAAACACAAACTATCCTTAATGAATAACACAAACTATCCTTAATGAATAACACAAACTATCCTAAATTAATTACACAAACTATCCTGAATGAATAACACAAACTATCCTTAATGAATAACACAAACTATCCTTAATGAAAAACACAAACTATCCTTAATGAATAACACAAACTATCCTTAATGAATAACACAAACTATCCCGAATAAATAACACAAACTATCCTGAATGAATAACACAAACTATCCTGAATGAGTAACACAAACTATCCTGAATGAATAACACAAACTATCCTTAATGAATAACACAAACTATCCTGAATGAATAACACAAACTATCCTTAATGAATAACACAAACTATCCTTAATGAATAACACAAACTATCCTTAATGAATAACACAAACTATCCTGAATGAATAACACAAACTATCCTGAATGAATAACACAAACTATTCTTAATGAATAACACAAACTATCCTTAATGAATAACACAAACTATCCTGAATGAATAACACAAACTATCCTCAATGAAAAACACAAACTATCCTTAATGAATAACACAAACTATCCTTAATGAATAACACAAACTATCCTAAATTAATTACACAAACCTTTCCGAGTGAATTATAAGAACTTTCCCGAATGAATAACACAAACTTTTCCCACTGAATAACAAGAACTTTCCCGAATGAATAACACAAACTATCCCGCATGGATAACACAAACCTTTCCAAATGAACAACAAGAACTTCCCAATGAATAGCAAAAACTTTTCCGAATGAATAACACATACTTTCCCGATTCAGTAACACCAACATGCAATAAGTTATAAAAATAATGAATAATTCAATAGCGCTTCATCGACAGCGAGTGTACACACACACACATTGCGCTATTACCTGGGCTTTATTAACTCCACAACTCTAAGCATATACCTGTTCTAGCAGTGGTGTGGGGGAAAGAAGGTGTTAAGTGCTCTCTAAGCATATACCTGTCTAGCAGTGATGTGGGGGAAAGAAGGTGTTAAGTGCTCTCTAAGCATATACCTGTCTAGCAGTGGTGTGGGGGAAAGAAGGTGTTAAGTGCTCTCTAAGCATATACCTGTCTAGCAGTGGTGTGGGAGCAAAAAGGTATTAAGTACACTCTAAGCATATACCTGCCTAGCAGTGTTGTGGGGGCAAGAAGGTGTTAAGTACACTCTAAGCATATACCTGCCTAGCAGTGGTGTGGGGGCAAAAAGGTATTAAGTACACTCTAAGCATATACCTGCCTAGCAGTGGTGTTGGGGCAAAAAGGTATTAGGTACTCTCTAAACATTTACCTGTCTAGCAGTGGTGTGGGGTCAAGAAGGTGTTAAATGACAAGTAAGACTACATTTATACATATTTTTATACGTGAAATGTCATTCAATAGAATTACAATGAAGCATCCATGACAGACTTGTCTCTCCATTATTATAATCCTGTAGAAGGGGGTTTCACATCTCACAGATCCTCGATATAACAGACTGACTGTCATCTCTATATAGTTTCTTAAATGGGGGTTTCACATCTAACATAGAGTTAGGGATTTTTCCAACTGTTACAGTCAGCGTTGTCCAGTGAACAGTCGTCCCTAATTAGGAAAACGATTTTCTTTATCTCTTAAAGGTACACGATGATAGAAAACGAATATTTAACGAAAAGGAATATATATATATATATATATATATATATATATATATATATATATATATATATATATATATATATATATATATATATATATATATATATATATATATATATATATATATATGTATATATGTGTGTGTGTAACCGGTCGGAATTCTCTCACTTAAATAATAGTTGGAGTTTTTGATTATAGTGGATGGTAATGCAGTGGAAGCGCCCCTTTGAGAAAAAACCGAACCAGCACAAACACAATTAGTTTATCAAATATTCTCCATGACCCGTGGAAAGATAGCACCTGTGATTGGGGTGAATGAGACGCACTGTAAAATTTGACACTTCTATTCCCTCCAACACTACAGACACAATCAATAATGGTACACCAACATTTGCGCACCTCGTAGCCTGGCTTAAAACACTACACTGGGGAACAAAGGTTATACATGATATAAGAAATAGGTAGAAAAATTAAATGTCTTATGAGAAACTACTAAGGTAACAGTGCTACTTACACCAGAATAAGGAGCTCATCTGAAAACAGTTCCTTGTTATCTCACATCCCTTAGTGACACATAAACATTAGAAAACAATAGTATAAAAAATATTAAGGGATATTAACTACACCCAACAAGATAATATCAGTCACTGAGAAATAGTATCCAAGTATTAGGAAATGTTACCTACACACATGAACAGGCCTTAAGGGCATTCAACAAGATAATATCAGTCACTGAGAAATGGTATAAAAAATATTAAGGAATATTAACTACACACAGCAGAGATAATATCAGTCACTGAGAAATAGTATCCAAATTATTAAGAACTATTAATTCCACACATGGACATACCTTAAGGGCATTCAACAAAATAATATCAGTCACTGAGAAATGGTATAAAAAATATTAAGAAATATTAACTACACACATGGATCAATCATAGCCTGTCTGGGATGACCCACAACTACTACAATCCTAACTGCCCAATAACCCGAAAGGTGTAACTACTAGCCTGCCAAGGAGGCCGGCATTTACAAGAAACCCGAGAAAATCACTCATGACCCATCAGGCAGGCGGGTGCTCCGCTGTCTTTGTCAGTACTTTCTCTAGATTTTAGGAGTCATGAATGTTTTTCTCCATCAATACCCGTAAAACATGCTTCTGAATCTCACACATAGGCTCCGAATGCACCCGTATTTTTAAGGCACTAACAAGCCCTTCACAACTTTGGATAGGAATTCTTACGTCTCACGTCTTACGTCTCTATTTTCCCATCTGGTAGACACTAGTTCTAACTGACTGGAGACACGTGGTGTTGTGAACCCCAATAGGGAGAACTGATCAACCAATGCTGATGCTAGTCCCACGTAGTTTAGTTGTCCTGGGCACTCGTTCACTCGGGAGGTCCCAGCTAAAACATTGCTAACCAGTGACAAGCCACTCAAACCACTTCAATCACGTCAATAAAATCATGGCTCACCGATAGAACGCAGAGGGTCAGCGTAGATGGTGTTAAATCTGAGTGGGGTCGTGTAACCAGTGGGGTTCCCCAGGGGTCAGTACTAGGCCCACTCTTGTTCATAATCTACATAAACGATGTAGATACTGGGATCAGCAGTGACATAAGCAAGTTTGCGGATGACACCAAAATAGGGCGGCAGATTAATTCAGGGCAGGATGCAAATGCATTACAGGAGGACCTAAATAAACTGCAGGAGTGGTCAGAGAAATGGGAAATGAAATTCAACACCAGCAAGTGCAGCGTACTTAATATTGGAAGAACAAATACTGTCAATGTATACAGCCTTAACAACATCAACCTAGAGAAGTCGAATTGTGAAAGAGACCTAGGGGTACTTGTAAGCCCGGACCTACGGCCTAGAAAACAGTGCGTTAATGTTCGAAATAAGGCAAACAGAGTATGAGGTTTTATATCGAGAAGTGTAAGTAATAAGAGTGCAGAGGTCTTATTGCAACTATATCTCGCGCTAGTCAGGCCGCACCTCGATTATGCGGTTCAGTTCTGGTGCCCTTATTATAGAATGGATATCAATTCACTAGAGTCGGTGCAGCGAAGAATGACGAAAATGATTCCGGGACTTAGAAACCTCTCATATCAGGATAGGTTAAAGAAACTAAACTTGCATTCCCTAGAAAGACGAAGAGTGCAGGGAGATATGATAGAAGTATTTAGGTGGGAGAAAGGAATCAATAAAGGTGATATAGATAAAGTTCTTATAATATCCAAGCAGGATAGGACTCGGAACAACGGATTCAAGTTGGATAAGTTTAGGTTTAGGAGGGAGATAGGAAGGAACTGGTTTACAAATAGGGTGGTGGACGAGTGGAACAAGCTTAGCAACTTTGTAGTAAGTGCTGGAACGCTGGAAAGTTTCAAAGGGAGGCTGGATTGATTCATGGATGATAGAGAGTGGTAGTAACTCTCGACAGGAGCTGCCATGCACAGGCCAACCTGCCTATTGCAGACTCCTTATTTTCTTATGTTCTTATGTGATCGTCAATTGGCAATCGTCAATCGGCAATAGTCAATCAGCAATCGTCAATCGAGTGGGTTCTTCAGAAGCCCTGCAATAAACTCTCTGTTAGCTATTGTTAACTTCTTCTCCGCCCTATCTACCCTGTCTGAGATCGAATAAAACTTACTTGCAAACTGAATGGCATATACTGTACAAGGAGACCAGACCACGTGATCGTTTTTCCTGGACGGACGCGCAGACACGTCCAGTCTGTCCGATCGCTTTCACGGAACTGGGGACCAGCCAGCCTCGTGTTTTCTCAAGGCGGTAGCTTGAGCCTAGTGACATATTTTCCCGCATAACTAATAGCTTGAATGGGACACACATAACATATTTAGACTGAGAAACGATCTATAATAATTTTAAATTTAATAAATGTTATTTAATTTCGTGATTTGCGTCCATAATAATTCGGTTAATTACATCTAATATTATACTGTATAGGCCTTATTCCAGATGCGCCCACTACGTCCGGGTACGGGAGCCACCCTCGCTCAGTCAACCTGTCACGTAGGTTTGGATGACTCAGCGTATCGCCAAATTGGTTATTTACATACTAACGTCTCCAAATATCACACCGAAATTTCTGAATATTAAAATCGACCCCCTACAAAAAGACAGCACTGTCCTCACGTGCTGAGAAAAAGTATGCATACGACCCCCCTAGAGGAGACCTGTTCTAATAACTGCATCTCAAGTCTACAACATGCTTTAAACACCATTTCTGTCCTCCAACTTCCGTCTTTCCTTCTCTCTCCCGCTGACACTCGACCCCCCTAAAAAAGACAGCACTGTCCTCATGTGCTGAGAGAACAACTTAGAGCCACCTTCAAATCTGCACGATTCCAACTCGCAAGCCAGCAAACTACGCTTCTTGCCTAGTCCTTGAACTAGAGAAATAGTGTAAAAAAATATACCAACGCAAAACAAACACGCTCCCCTTTTGCATGGCCCTTGAACTAGTGAACCAATGTCAAATATAATACCCAATCCAAATCATGCATGGTCTCCTTTTGCCTGGTCCTTGAACTAGAGAAACCAGTGTCAAAAATAATACTCAGTCCAAATCGAACGCTCTCACATCTGTGTTTCCGGTCACTACGACGATCGATTCAATCCACCCCTCCGAACCTCATGCCGGCAGACCAACCCTCTGACAATGCACAAGTCCATATTAGTGAGGCCCTAGCCATTACAACCATACACTCAATCCCGCTCATGACAGCAACCACAACTCAACGCGAATTTCTGACCTAGCCATCTTTCCAGTTCTCTCTGCCTTACTCACGACTCCTCCAACTCCCTTACTCCTAGTCCCTGCTATGCTTGATAGCTTCATCCTTGGCCGCCTGTCTACTTCTCGTCATCATGCCCGACTGTGGTGGGGGCCCCTTGTCTTCATCTTCAGATTCATCCATCACCGGGTCTCCCGGGTGCCTTAGGGTGGAGCAGCCTTCAAGTTGCTACGGTTTTCCACTCTCGAAGCCAGGTCTTCTTCCCCACTGGGCTCAATGCTGTATAAACCCGGCCTAGGATTTAGGACCTCGACAATGTGCCATCTCGTGTCAAACCAATGGCTCGCAGACCGTGCAGGGTTCTATTGAATCGTTCCACCATAACATTTCCCTGAGGGTGGTATGCCGACGTCCTGATTTTCTTCATCCCAAAAGTGGCACAAATTTGTCGGACCAATGCCCTGCCAAAATTTCTGCCCTGATCGGTCAGAGGAGGAAAAGAATAAGTGGCCCGAGCATCTGCAGGCAGTGGTGTCACAATACAACGCGACTCAGCACGCCACGACGAGGTTTTCCCCATTCCTGTTTTTTACGGGAGAGAACCAAACCTGTCGTTTAACCTGAGGCCGGAGGTAGACCCAGAGCCGGTAGATGAGTGGGTGATGGTGATCAGAGACCGGCAACGGAGGTTGCAGGAGGCCGTGGAGATCAATGTGCGGAGACGCAAGGAAATAAACTAAAGGAAATGAGAGGAGAAAGCCAACGAGAGTAACTGGGAAGTAGGCCAGCAGGTTTTGTTGAGGAACAATGCAAAAATAGGCCACTTTCTCCCTCCTGAAGGGAGCGGGACACCACATAGAGTCCTCCACCGCCATTCCGTCCTGTGGACAGTCGTCGACACGAGATTAAGGTTAGGTTAGGTTAGGTTAGGTTAGGCTCAGGATAGGGTAGGTTAAGGTAGGTAAGGGTAGATTAGGGTTAGGTTAGGGTAGGTTTGGGTAGGTCAGGTAAAGGTAGGTTAGGGTAGGTCAGATTAGGGTATTTTAGGGGACAGTATGTTAGGATCAGGATAGGGCAGGTTAAGGTAGGTCATTGTTAGTGTAGGTTAAAGGTTAAAGGAATATACTGTATACAAAAGTTATACACGACCTGCCCAAAACCTTCCTCAAATGAATAAATTCACAAACCTAATTTTTCATTACCATGGCGCCGTTTCGGTACCTGATATATAAGACGGCATGATAAATTCTATCCGGCCAGAGTAATGCATACATAAGTGGCCAGCCTGCCAGCCAGCCAGTCGGCCAGGTACTAGATTGACCAGTCAGTCAACACACTAACCAGACAGACAGATAGACAAACATGCACAGCGTACAGCTTAACAAAGACAAGTGCTTGAGAAATAGTTAGGCTATCAGTTAGGTTAGGTTAGAGTGTTTAAACATGAGGTTAAAGAAGCTGGAACGTCTAATCTTCATCAGGTTTACCAGCAGAGTTGTGTAAGCACTTGGCTTCTAACACTGAACATTTAGGAATGATAATCCCTCTTGTTAACTTAAGTAGTGTTAACTTAAGAGTCGGATTATACTTAAGAGAGCTTTACTACCTAAGATCTTTAAGTCCCATTCTCAAAAACCTGATCACTACACCACACCTATGACTTTACCTGAGCACATGTTTGTCTTAATTAACAACATTCAACAGGTAAACGTGTGTCTCCAGTCTTTCTTGACACATAGTTAACATTGATTAATCTTTTGAGTATAATGACTTAAACTATCCTAAGAGCATTGCTATTGTACTCAAGGGGTTAAGCTATCGTACTAAAGGGGTAAATTTATCGTACTCAAAGGTTAAGTTGACGTACTGAGGGAATTAGGTTTTCGTGCTCAAGCGTTAAGTTATCGTACCAAAGGGGTTGTCATTGTACTCAAGGGGTTAGTTTAGTTATTGTATTTGTTTTCTTCCTCTTCTTTTTCTTCTTATTTTCCTGTAATTATTGTTTTTTTTATCGAGTCTCTCTCTCTCTCTTTCTCTCTCCCTAAATTCTCTTCGTATTTATCATGTCTCTCTTCCTTTATCAAATACTTATTCCCCTTTGAACCATCATCACCATCGCTCACATTATTCCAATATCAAATTTCACCTTTATTCATTCATCTCCCTCTTCCCAAATCCTCCTCCTGTTTCCCACGGCTCCTCTGTTATCAAATATTTTACTCCGAATTACACTGTAAACGTCGTCTCTCCCAATCCCCCCTGCGTCATTTTTACTAATTTTCCCTTTTGCAATTTCTCCCCACGTCATCATTCTCTCTCGCTCTCTTAAATAAAAATAGAAAGAGAGAGAGAGAGATAGAGAGAGAGTGGAGAGATCAACCCCCCCCCCCACCACACACACACTATTGAACTTTTATGTGCTAATTAGTTATATGAAATGGTGAAATAAATTAAATATGATCTCCAGCTCCATTTTAAATCCCCGATTAATTAAACTTAACAATTAACGTTGATTAGGTGGAGAAACACGTCCATAAAACAACTATTTATTGTAATTTGTATTTCTATTGTATTTTGTATTAATATTTTCATATTGATTCAATGTATAAATATATATATATATATATATATATATATATATATATATATATATATATATATATATATATATATATATATATATATATATATATATATATATATATATATATATATATATATATATATATATATATATATATATATATATATATATATATATATATATATATATATATATATATATCATGTAGATCCTCAATGAAAACGTGGATAA
>NW_024749657.1:13992652-14005543 GCF_018991925.1 Homarus americanus
CACCAAAAACCTACTCAACTAAGTGTACTTGAAAAAGTAAGAACAGTTGAAATAGGTGAATCACAAAAGGGAAGATAATTAATTAATTCAATTTATGTTCTAAAGGGAGTAATGACTAGCAAACATGAATTTAAGGGAATAAGTAAGTGTATAATAAAATAAGAGTGATGCCGGAAGGGCGAAAATATGTTGTAAGGAGTTAGACCAAACAAATATTACTTAACATTACTATATTACACAAGACATACGAAATATATATATACAACAATCACTACAAAATGATTATCCCTACCTAACAGGAGATACCTTACCACCAGGATCCCTTCTTAGGCCTAACTAAACGTGTCACTAATACCTGATACCCCTCGGGCATTGCAGAAGACTGGATAAAGCACTAGACAAGGGTCAAGGCTAGAGAACGAATGGACACGTCTAACCTATGCCACGGTTTTTTCGCTACTGGCGAAGCGTGGGCACGACGAGGAGGGTTTCTCATATTACTTGATCCAGGACATTTGCAGGATATTTTATATAATTAATTAATATTACTCTTGAGTTGACTTAACAGAGTAAGACATTGATGCATATAAATTACATACATAAATATACAATTGACCTAAGTAACTAAGAACAATAATAATATAATAAGTACAATTAACAATTTATTAATAGGTTGTATGAAATGTAGGCGTGAACATATACCTCACGCTATGCGAGTTCCCGAGCGCTCAGGCACGTGACAGTCACACAGTTATGACACTAAACACACTATGCACTAAACACTTCACAGAGAATCACTGTCACTGACACTGCTCAAAGTTGCTATAAATTCTTGGAGGAGACGGCCACTAGCGGCGGTTGATGCAAAGTAGGAGTCCACAAGCCGGTCTTCCCACAAACTTCACACTTTCACTTGTATAATTATCCAGTAAAATGACACACTGCGCCATGTACGTGTTCTGGGTATCAAGTTCTATCTACAGGAGCGAACACCTGTAGAGTTTTGTAGGTTCTATTTACTGGATAAACAGATATGTACACAAGGAAGGTAGCGCTTCTTTCTCTGTATGGGGTTCAACTAGTCTCTAGGCGACATGTGGTGAGTGATACATTAGCAGATATTGCAAGTCAATATCAGTCCCATTCATTGACAACTGGGACAACTTCTATGGCAGAAGGGACCTTTATGCTAGGGATGGGGTGCACCTGTCTAGGGATGGAGTAGCAACCCTGGCTGGGGCTCTAGAGGGGGCAGTTCAAAAGATATCGAAGTCTTTAAACTGCTAAGAGAACATATGGGCACGGGGGTGGAGGAGACTGCAGTGGGAGCGGGCAAACAAGGCGAAAGATTACAGGGAAATAGTGTTAGGAATGATGACAAAACTAAATTAGACAGGGAGTTTAAAACTAAACACGGTAAGGGGAGGACTCAGAACACGACTAACTTAAATGTACACTACGCGAACAGTAGAAGTATGAGAAACAAAATGGATGATATTAGGGCCTTGGTATGTACCGAAGAAATCGATATAATTGCATTCACTGAAACATGGATCAACCTAGACACACGTGAATTACCAGTCGAATACCAAATTGCGGGTTACAAACTGTTCCATACCGATAGACAGACCAGGAAAGGAGGCGGAGTAGCAATCTATGTTAGGGATAATCTGAAGTGTGAAATAAATAAGGAAATAAAAACTGAGAGGAATACAGAAACAATTTGGATAGAATTAAGCGACGGTCGGGAAAAATTATCACAGGAGTAATATATAGACCCCCCAATCTTGATAGCGTCAATGAGCGACTTATCTGGGATGAAATGCGCAGGGCTTCCATACACAACAAAGTCTGTATAGTAGGCGACTTTAACCTTGGCCAAATAGATTGGACTGACCTTACAGGCAACTCAGAATCAGAGGATTTTCTCGAGACGATCCAGGACTGTTTCCTAAGTCAACATATAACCGAACCCACACGGGGTAATAATATACTGGATTTAGTTCTGTCGAACAGAGAAAACCTCATTAGCAATGTCGAGGTAGGGAACGAACTTGCAAACAGCGATCACAAAGAAATTCGATTCCAGTTAGATTTTCAGGGCAGACGTAAGGAAAATTCCACTAAAGTACCAGATTTCAGAAGGGCAAACTTTGACAGTTTAAAGAGGCAGCTGAGAGAGGGGGTGTCGCGCTTGGCCGTGAACCTGACAGATGACACCGACCTGATAACGAGATCTGAGATTGCCGGGTTCCACGACAATTTAAATAGTGAGTTACTTAATGCACAAAGGCAGAACATACCATACAAAACACTCAGATCAGACAACAATGACCCTAAATGGATAAATAATTATTTAAAGAACATCATTGGCCAAAGGAAGGCTATAGGTAGAAGGATAAATCGTGGCGAAATTCACCTCCGGGACTATTATAGGGTATTGGCGAGTAGGGTTAAAACCGATATAAGGAAAGCAAAGAGGAATAATGAGGTAAGGATAGCAAGGGAGGCGAAGACAAACCCCAAAGGATTCCACCAAATGTATCAAACTAAAACACGAGAAGAGATTGGACCAATACGGTCAGACTCCGGCGAGCTCACTGATAACGATGGAGAAATGAGCAATAATTTGAGTAAATATTTTTCAACAGTTTTCACCACCGAAAATTTAAACATGATACCCGAGGCACCGACTCTATTCAGAGATAGTGAAGAAAACAAATTATGTGAGAGAGTAGTGACTAGTAACGATGTTAGTAAGCAAAGAGACAAATTAAAGCCTAATAAGTCACCTGGTCCCGATGAGATATTTGCCAGAGTATTAAAGGAATGTAAGGAAGAGCTTAGTATGCCCTTAACAAAGTTGTTTAACATGTCCTTAAAAACAGGTGTAGTACCAGAATCCTGGAGGATAGCGAATGTAATACCGATTTTCAAGAAGGGGGATAGATCACTATCCTCTAACTACCGCCCAATCAGTCTAACATCAATAGTAGGCAAATTACTGGAAGCAATCATTTCAAACTCTATTCGAAATCACCTGGAGAAGCACCGATTGATCAATGATTCCCAGCATGGCTTCACAAGCGGACGTTCTTGCCTAACTAATCTATTAACATTCTTTTCATCAGTTTTCGAATCGGTGGACGAGGGGCACAATTATGATGTGGTATATCTCGACTTTAGTAAAGCCTTCGACAGAGTCCCCCACGAAAGACTAATTAGAAAGGTAGAAGCTCATGGCATCAAAGGTGACATCCTTAAATGGATTAGGGCGTGGTTACAGGACAGGAAACAGCGAGTGAGCATTAACGGCACTAAGTCCCATTGGAGCAACGTCACAAGTGGTGTTCCCCAAGGCTCAGTACTTGGACCTTTATTGTTTATTATATACATAAACGACATAGATATCGGCATAGACAGCAACATAAATAAATTTGCTGATGACACTAAAATAGGACGTGTTATCAAATCTGACGAGGACTCGGCAAAACTACAGGAAGATCTAAACAAATTTTTCGAATGGTCTGAAAAATGGCAAATGAAATTCAATGTAGACAAATGTAAAGTACTCAGTATAGGAGATGTAAACAGGGAAACCAGATACCAGATGAACAACGATGCCATAGAGAAATCCGACTGCGAGAGAGATTTAGGAGTAATGATAAGTAGGAACCTTAAGCCAAGTAAACAATGTGTTTTTGCTCGTAACAAGGCTAATAAAGTACTTGGGTTCATACAAAGGAGTGTTAGTTACAAGACTAGCGAGGTCATCCTAAAACTATATCTTGCTCTTGTGAGACCACACCTGGATTACGCAGTTCAGTTCTGGTCACCGTATTACAGAATGGATATAGAATCCTTGGAAAGAATTCAGAGGAGAATGACAAGACTAATCCCGGGCATTAGGAACCTTGAGTATAGAGACAGGTTAAAGCATCTTAATTTGCACTCCCTTGAAAGACGTAGAGCGAGGGGCGACCTGATAGAGGTGTATAAGTGGAAGGCAGGGCTAAACAAAGGGGACATTACAAAGGTACTCAAATTATCCAACCAGGAGCGAACTCGTAACAATGGTTTTAAATTAGACAAATTTAGATTTAGGCGTGAAATAGGTAAACACTGGTTTGGGAACAGAGTAGTGGATGAATGGAACAAGTTACCAAATATCATCATTAACTCGAATACGCTGAATTGCTTCAAACATAGGTTGGATGCTCATATGAGCAATAGGGGTTGGGTGTAAACGGGACTGCCCAGTATGGGCCAATAGGCCCGCTGCAGTTTCCTCCATTCTTATGTTCTTATGTTCTTATGTCGCCAGGCACATTAATTAAGCATGTGGGACATGGTAATTACATTGCCACACGCTGCTAGCTAGGCTGAATAAATAGTGTATACAAATGGAGCACATAGAAAATATACATACAGCATACATAATATATATACGTAATACATAATATACATACAGATAAGATAAATCTTGATAAAATCACACAAGGAAAAGGGAAACAATGAAGCACGTTAGCTTTCGTCTTTATTCAAGACATCTTCAGAGGCAACCGAATTACATGGATAAAGAGAGGCTTAAGTACACAGGGTGACCTTACTTAACATGAGGTCAGGTCATAACATGACATCCACTAATCCGCACACCAATGCCACCACACAAGCAAAGGAGCTTAAGAGAAAGGGCGACGTGACTAGTCAAGTTAAGTCAGGTCAAAAATATGGGACCTACTAATCATAAGAACATATGAACATAAGAAAATAAGGAGTCTGCAATAGGCCGGTTGGCCTATGCATGGCAGCTCCTGTCGAGAGTTACTACCACTCTCTATCATCCATGAATTTATCCAGTCTCCTTTTGAAACATTGCAGCTTTCCAGCACTTACTACAAAGTTGCTAAGCTGGTTCCACTCGTCCACCACCCTATTTGTGAACCAGTTTCTTCCTATCTCCCTCCTAAACCTAAACGGACCCCTCGTAAACTTATTTACAAAATCATTAGACACTGGAGTTGTGCCAGACTTGTGGAAACAGGCAAATGTAGTACCCATATTCAAAAAGGGAGACAGAGCATCAGCGTCAAATTACCGGCCGATCAGTTTGACGTCAGTAGTGGGGAAATTTCTTGAATCAATTATAGCAGATAGCATCCGATCACATCTAGAGAAAAGCAAATTAATCTACGACTCTCAACATGGCTTTACAAAGGGAAAATCTTGTCTAACAAATCTGCTAACGTTTTTTAGGAAAGTCTTCGAGGTAGTAGATAGTGACGAAAATTACGATGTTATTTACTTAGACTTTAGCAAAGCATTTGACAGAGTACCGTATCAGAGGCTTCTGAGAAAAATTATGGCTCATGGTATCGAGGGGAAAGTTTTAAATTGGATAAAATCATGGCTCACCGATAGAACGCAGAGGGTCAGCGTAGATGGTGTTAAATCTAAGTGGGGCCGTGTAACCAGTGGGGTTCCTCAGGGGTCAGTACTAGGCCCACTCTTGTTCATAATCTACATAAACGATCTAGATACTGGGATCAGCAATGACATAAGCAAGTTTGCGGATGACACCAAAATAGGGCGGCAAATTAATTCAGGGCAGGATGCATTTGCATTACAGGAGGATCTAAATAAACTGCAGGGGTGGTCTGAAAAATGGCAAATGAAATTCAACACCAGCAAGTGCAGCGTACTTAATATTGGAAGAACAAATACTTATAATGTATACAGCCTTAACAAAATCAACCACAGCTCTCGTCACCCTCCACGTCTCCACCACAGCTCTCGTCACCCTCCTCATCTCCACCACAGCTCTCGTCACCCTCCTCATCTTCACCACCGCTCTCGTTAGGTCTCAACACCATCACGTCTCTGGCCTCCTCCTACTCCTCCTCGTCCTCCTCCTCTTTGTCATCGTCTTCATCACACTCCAACAAAGGTGATTCAGCTTTCTCCCTCACGACGCTCCCGCCGGTTGTTAACACCGGAGACCTACAACTACCAAGTAACGACCAGGTGGTAGAGAGGCAGTGGTCATTGGTTCCTAAGGTAGAGAGAGTCACGTCACACAAGCCTCCCGTCACAAGCCTCCCGCTGCTCAGGAGGAAAAAAAGTGCTTGTCGTTACGATGTTACGGTTAAGTCTGGGGAGAGGAAGAGATATGACTCTACTTCGTTCCCGGGAAAGACTTTGAGTATATCAGCATAACGTTAATCCTTACCTTTAGTCACCCAATATTAAAGTTTAATTAAGAGCAACTTTGTGTCAGCGATAAAAACCAAGGGTATAATGTTTATATCAGGGCAGACGGGAACTGGTACAGCAACTGGAGGGTTGATGTAAAGTGTAACTGTCGGAAACTAATAACTACGGACTCATTTTATATAATTAACAACTTATCTGGTATGAAGGTAAAGGCAAAAGGCACTTCCCGTTGGAGGAAACATTACTCGGTTGACAAGTGCCTCACCCAACCTTCTACCTCATCCACTACTAAGAGAAACCCGACCAAACCTACCTCATCCACTACTAAGGGAAACCAGACCCAACGTACCTCATCCACTACCAAGGGAAACCCGACCCAGATGAATGTACTGGTGATAGTGGTGATAGTGGTGGTTGTGGTAGTGGTGACAGTGGTGGTAGCCATAGTCTACTACAGAAAACGTAAGCTCAAACATTTATTATTTTTACTTTTACGATTTATTAACAACAATTACTGGTTATATTATAGTTAAATCGACCAATAATAATGAACATAAATTTAACTCTGATATTTTGGTCAACTTTTCTGACTCTTTTTAACTTTATCCGTTATTTATATCTGTTGTGAATGCGTTGTTGTTCATTGTTCATTGTGAGTGTCGTTCATTGTTCATGGTGAGTATTGTTCAATGTTCATAGTGAGTGTTGTTCATTGTTCAAGATGAGTGTTGTTCATTGTTCATGATGAGTGTTGTTCATGTTCATGGTAAGTGTTATTCATTGTTTATGGTAAGTGTTGTCCATTGTTTGTGGTGAGTGTTGTTCATTGTTCGTAATGAGTGTTGTTCATGGTGAGTTCATTGTTCATGGTGGGTGTTGTTCATGGTGAGTGTTGTTCATTATTCATGGTCAGAGTTGGTCATTATTCATGGTAAGTGTTGTTCATTGTTCATGGTGAGTCTTGTTCATTGTTCATGGTGAGTCTTGTTCATGGTGGGTGTTGTTCATTGTTTACGGTGAGTGTTGTTCATTGTCCATGGTGAGTGTCGTTCATGGTGGGTGTTGTTCATTGTTCATGGTGAGTGTTGTTCATTGTTCATGGTAAGTGTTGTTCATTGTTCATGGTGAGTGTCGTTCATGGTGGGTGTTGTTCATTGTTTACGGTGAGTGTTGTTCGTTGTTCATGATGAGTGTTGTTCATGGTGAGTGTTGTTCATTGTTCATGGTAAGTGTTGTTCATTGTTCATGGTGAGTGTTGTTCATTGCTCAGTAAGTAAAATGGGAAACAAACATTATTTTAAACTCTGCAGATGACTGGCTCCATCAATAGAACAGCGAAGAGGATAACACATTATGCTTGAGGGACTTCGAGGACGTCATACAAAGAGCCCCCTACGCCTGCAGGGTCAACAGTCTCTATAACATCGTCTGTAGGCTACCATTCCCTCCCGGCATAAATGAAACGAGAGCCACCTAAAATCTCTCTCTCTCTCTCTCTCTCTCTCTCTCTCTCTCTCTCTCTCTCTCTCTCTCTCTCTCTCTCTCTCTCTCTCTCTCTCTAACCAAGTAACCACATCTATCCTAACCTAGCCCAACCAAACCTAACCTAATCTAACCTAACCTAACACTGTCTAGTTAATTGGTTCTTGGCTTTGCAAAACTCCATTTCTCCTTTACGTTTCTACAGGTGAATTTTAATTTCATGTCATGCATACCTGAAGTTTGTCTTGTATTATTAATTAATCTTATGGAAAAAATAAAAATAAAAATAATATATATATTGTTACGAACCACGCCACCAATTGTCATGATCTACCTACCCAGCACTACGAACCACGCCATCTATTGTCCCGATCTACCTACCCAGCACCACGAGCAACGCCATCTAGGGACGAAACCCGAGTATGACTACTCTTAGTTACCAGTCCGGGGTTTCCCTTCTCCATATCCTGGTTGTTGCGTCACCTCCTCCAAGTCTTCTTCATAAGCTCCAGTTCGATGAGAGTTCAGTTCACTCTGGGAAGTGACCACAGGATCACCTATCCTGGAAACCTACGGCACAGTGACTACCTACCGTCTTCTACAATACTCAGCCTTGCTCGTCAGCCATCTCAGCTCCGCACTTAAGTATTTGTAATCTTTTATTGCCTCCCCACGTCCAACTTGCTTTAAATTATTTTATTTTGTATAAATATGTATATACTGTTAATGTTTAGGTTAACTATGGTTAAGGGTAAATTATAGAAAGCTGAATATTTTGTTAAGGAATTTATGGTACTTTATTATACACAACAAAAACTCGCATCCTTTGTCTACCCTTTTATAGTCCAATGGTCTTTGTTTTTTTTTTTTTTTGCCTGTTGGGATCTGGGTAGACTTTTAACTATATTCTAAATCCCCAACTCGTAACATATATATATATATATATATATATATATATATATATATATATATATATATATATATATATATATATATATATATATATTATATATATATATATATATATATATTTATATATATATATATATATATATATATATATATATATATATATATATATATATATATATATATATATATATATATATATATATATATATATATTTATATATATATATATATATATATATATATATATATATATATATATATATATATATATATATATATATATATTATATATATATATTATATATATATTTATATATATATATATATATATATATTTATATATTTATATATATTTATATTTATATATCATATATATATATATATATATATATATATATATATATATATATATATATATATATATATATATATATATATATATATATATGCTGATGTTTTTCATGTAATTCACCCCTGAAGATGTGAATTACAGAAAGCGCTTGGGAACTTCGTGTTTTCTTCTTTCCTTGTGGTTATCAGCATATACCTAGATCACGCGCACCTACAGTTTTACTTGCATATATATATACATATATATATATATATATATATATATATATATATATATATATATATATATATATATATATATATATATATATATATATATATATATATATATATATATATATATATATATATATATATATATATATATACATATATA
This sequence comes from Homarus americanus, assembly GCF_018991925.1. Lineage (NCBI taxonomy): Eukaryota > Metazoa > Arthropoda > Malacostraca > Decapoda > Nephropidae > Homarus > Homarus americanus. The sequence goes on from NW_024749657.1 coordinate 14,001,987, forward strand.
TATATATATATATATATTGTCTCTATGATATGAGTATTATTTCACCTTTAGGGACCAGTGTTTACCATACATTAGAGCAGGTATAGTTGATGAATTCATTAATAAAAAACACCTTTACCTGCATAAGCTATTAGATGTGCATTACTAATGCTATTACTACTACTACTACTACTACTACAACTACTACTATTTTATATTTATTTTTTTTATTTTTATTTTTTTATTGGCCTCCAGCCTCCCCCAATAGCCATACCTTCGCCACCATTTTATTACCATAATATTACATATCCTAATACATAAGTAGCTATCCTAGCTATGTTTAGTTAGTTGAGCTACAGACCTATGCGGCATTCAGTGACTGTAGCCTCATAGTCAATATCTGCAACTGTTGTTGGCTTTGGGGCCGATGCTCTCGTTTCCCTGAGGCAGAGCAAAGCCGCCCGAAGGAGAGAGAAGGACAGTCGCCATCTCATCCAGGCTGTAACATAACTTTTGGGCTGCTGCTACTGTTCGGATATCACCTCCGCGAGTCTGGCATAGAAGAATCTTGCATTTGGTCCCATCCCACCAGAGGTTGTGAACACTAGAGCAGTGAAGCTGCCTTGATCAACGTTCTGAATTCTCTCCCCGTATGCCCTTATCTTGTCGTTCTCATTCCTCCTGTGTGCAGCAACAAGAGCTTAGTTACGGTGACATGCGGCCATGGGTTAAAAAATCCTGATGTCGAAGAAGGCTTGCTGTCACCGCGTCCAGAATCCTCGAACACTGATGTCAACACGGGCCTCGTTGGAAAATCTCACCGTCTAATGGAAGGAGGGTCGGTTCTACCCTGACATCACGACAGATTTCCTTCAACATATTTGCTGTGAGATCCCTTACTTCGTTATGCCTCATGCATATGAAGCCCTCTTTCTTGCACACCATGGCGTGATCGACCTCATAGGAAGAGCCACACACGCATTGGGGGGACAAACCTTCTACTGGCCTACCGTATCTTAGAGCATTGGCATCTGTAAATTCTTATTTGTTGAGACTGAAACCATTTTGCCCTTATCGGTAACGTAGTTAACCAGTTCGAGGCACCCACCTCCTGCCCTATAGTTACTTTTTTTTCAAATTCTCTGGTACTTGCAGCAACAGTTGCTGCAACTTATCACTTTGGCCGTGTGGTCGTTTTGTCGTAATGAACCTTCTAATCTTGTTTACTTCTCTGGCATCCACTTCCCCTGTTGCGTTCTGAGCTATTATAAGGTCCGTGAGGGCTGCAGTGAGCTTAACTGAGTTTTACTGTTCGGTGGCAGCAATCTCCTCTGGATTGGTCAATCTCATTCCTCCCAGTCTCGGTGGTAGTGCAAGAAGTGATCCTCCTGATAGGGTTAAGTGAGGGTGTTTCACTAATTTGGGAATGAAATTGATGCTGATAGATTCTTCCAGAGGGTGGAGGAGGGGTCCGATATCAGGGATAGTGCACATCAGGTAGTTCCAGCGATGATTGACTCCATGGGTGAATGCTGCAAAAGCCGCATGTGGCTCTGTATTAGCAATCTCAGACAGAGCTTGGATTTCCCTAACCCACTCATTCACCTTTCCCGTTACGTACTCGGTCTTGAAGTCCATCGTGCCAATTACTACTCCAAGGTGTCTTTGGTCATCCTTTGTTATTTTGACCTCACTTCCACCGAACACCTCCATTGCCCGTTCATAATGTTATGGCTTCGCAATGAGGAAGGACTTGCTGGTGTTTGGGTGGTACCCTATTTGTGGGCCTCGTGATTTTATCAGGTCCCACTACTTTTTGATGTCCTCCACTTTTACTACTTCTACTATTACTTCTACTATTACTACTACTACTATGAGAGACATGGTGTATAAGCCTTTAAAATGGTGTTTGATAAATGTTCAAAGTCATCAGTTATTGACAGAACTTGTTATATTGAGCAAAACCTAACAAATTTAAACTATATGAACATATTAGGACAATCTGACAAGTGAATAAAATTTAATATTATCTTGCTTAAATTAGATTACAGATAACAATATGCAGAGCGTCGTGGCAGAACACACACACACACACACACACACACACACTGTCCATCCTAGGGAACACAAGCTCCTCAGGTTCAAGGAGAGATTCTTGTCCTAGGAATAAATCTGTGGGTTTATTTCCTTTACTCAGACGGCCTGTGATGTGTTTCACTTCTGGTCACTGGATCACTGCCTCGTGAGTCATATAGGAAGTGTACTATAAGTGTACCATCAGTGTATCTTGCTGGCAGTTAACCACGAGTGTACCTTGATGGCAGAGTATCACAAGTGTTCCTTGCTTTCAGTGTACCATGGTGTAGAGAATGGATGAGTAGTTGGTTGGAATTTTTCGTAAGAGGCAGGTCAGTGGGTAGAGAAAATGATTAAATTCACTGTGGTGGTGATATTTTAAAATAAATTGGACAAAAGTGTAAAAATAAGGATTAAAGTTGCAAAAGTCGTGACTGTGTAAAGCTCTGGTTGGTCACCAAGCAGGAGCCTGGAGGCTTGAGGTTGCCAGCTTGTGGTGTGTGTGTTGTTACCAGCAGAAATGGACTTGTGGCCATATACAATGTTGATATACTGTACACAGGTATACCTTATTTTTAGGTTAAAATAAATTACTGCTCAAGTATCATGGTGTGTATTTACTTGCTGGCTGTCACAATGATGCAGAAGACCGATAACTGATGTCTGTATTTAATTTGTGGAAGGACTATGGACGACCATGGCCAGGGATGATCAGATGACAGGTGATGAACGTGCTTCATAGCTGGATGGCGGAGTTCTTGATAATACTCTACTATCATAATGACGCTTTACTTCTGGTAAATTTTCATTGCCTTGATGAACCCTGAAGTAGTTGTCCAACCTTATCGGCTGAACGGCTCTGTAATAAATATCATATAATTCATTGTGCTTTACTGTACAACACAGTAATGCTATATTGAATATATAAATATTACTACACATAAACTAATCCAATGGATATTAGCTGCCCCATACAACAAATTTCATAGTATAAATATTCCAAACAATATTGGTATTATTTTGGTTTTGGTCATCTGGAACCTAAAATTCTATCGGATTAAGTATTTTAAACAATAAGACATTACTTTTAGGGGATTTCTGTCGCAAAACATTTTTGATCCCGTAACAAAATACAAGTCATAGGTTAGGTTAGGTTATGGTAAGTTATAAGATTAACTTAACATACACTGGTGGGGAGGAGGGGTATTAACTCGAAACTGGTGATTGCCGATAGAAGTGAAGGTCTAGATTGTTCATAACACATCACAAACCATCAGAAAACAGTCTGTATGTCTTAGTACAGGTATGACCAAAACTTAACATTTACCCAATATAGCCTATCTAGAATATAAACATCCAAATACTTATGGTAGTTATAGTAAAATTTGACCCATTAATTAATATAAATGATGATATATCCCAGTGGTTCATTAGTGAATCATCAAAACAATAACAGCACCATGTTGTCATGTTTAGCTAGCACCAGGCATTATCAAAACAAA
>NW_024749658.1:0-20123 GCF_018991925.1 Homarus americanus
CGAGTATAACAAAGTCCCCATATCGAGTATAACAAAGGCTCCTCATCGAGTATAACAAAGCCCCCTGGACGAATATAACAAAGTCCCCTCATCGAGTATAATAAAGTCCCTGATCGAGTAAAACTAAGTCCCCTGGTCCAATATAACAAAGACCCTGATCGAGTATAACATATCCCCTCATCGTGTATAACAACGTCTCCTGGTGCAGTATAACAAAGGCCCCTCATGGATTATAACAAAGTCCATTGATCAAGTATAAATAAGTCCCCTGGTCGAGTATAACAAAGGGCCCTCATTGAGTAAGACAAAGTCCTTTGATCGAGTATAACAAAGTCCCCTAATCCTTGTATAACAAAGCCCACTGGACGAGAATAACAAAGACACCTGAACCGAGTATACCAAAGTCCCCTGATCGAGTATAACAAAGCCTCCTCATCGAGTATAACAAAGTCCCCTGATCGAGTATAACACAGCCCCCTGCTCGAGTATAAGAAACTCCCCTGATCGAGTATAACAAAGTCCCCTGATCGAGTATAGCAAAGGCCCTGATCAGCGGTCTAAAAAATTTTCCTCATCAGGTATAACAAGTCCCTGATCTGGTATAACAAAAGGCTAATCGAGAGTCTAAAAAAGGCCCCTCATCCAGTATAACAAAGTCCCCTGATCTAGTATAACAAAGCCGCCTAATCGAGTATAACAAAGTCTCCTGCTCGAGTATAACAAAGTCCCTTGTTCGAGTATAACAAAGTCCGGTGATCCTGTATAACAAAGGCCTCTGGTCGAGTATAACAAAGTCCCCTCATCGAGTATAACAGAAGTCCCTTGATCGAGTATAACAAAGTCCCCTGGTCGAGTATAACAAAGTTTTCTAATCACATATAACAAAGGCCCCTGGGCGATTATAACAAAGCCCCCTCATCGAGTATAACAAAGGCCCCTCATCGAGTATAACAAAGTCCCTGATTGAGTATAACAAAATCCCCTGATCGAGTATAACATAGTCCTCTTGTTGAGTATAACAAAGTCCCCTGATCTAGTATAAAAAAGTCCCCTGATCGTGTATAACAAAGTCCCCTGGTCAAGTATAAGAAAGTCCCCTCATCGAGTATAACAAAGGCCCCTCATTGAGTATAACAAAGTCCATTGGTCAAGTATAAAAAACTGGTCCGAGAGTATAACAAAGTCCCCATATCGAGTATATAAAAGGCTCCTCATCGAGGTATAACAAAAGCCCCTGGACTGGACGAATATAACAAAGTCCCCTCATCGAGTATAATAAAGTCCCTGATCGAGTAAAACAAAGTCCCCTGGTCCAATATAACAAAGACCCTGATCGAGTATAACATATCCCCTCAGCGAGTATAACAACATCTCCTGGCGCAGTATAACAAAGTCCCCAGATCGAGCATAACAAAGTTCTCTGATCGATAATAACAAAGTCACCTGGTCGAGTATAACAAAGGGCCCTCATTGAGTAAGACAAAGTCCTTTGATCGAGTATAACAAAGTCCCCTGATCCTAGTATAACAAAGCCCACTGGACGAGTATATCAAAGACCCCTGAACCGAGTATAACAAAGTCCCCTGATGGAGTATAACATATCCCCTGATCGAGTATAACAAAGTCCCTGGTGGAGTATAACAAAGTCCCCTGGTCGAGTATAACAAAGTTTTCTAATCGAGTATAATAAAGTCCCTGATCTAGTATAACAAAGTCCCCTGGTCCAATATAACAAAGACCCTGATCGAGTATAACATATCCCCTCATCGAGTATAACAACGTCTCCTGGCGCATTATAACAAAGTCCCCAGATCGAGCATAACAAAGTCCCCTGATCGATTATAACAAAGTCCCCTGGTCGAGTATAACAAAGGGCCCTCATTGAGTAAGACAAAGTCCTTTGATCAAGTATAACAAAGTCCCCTGATCCTAGTATAACAAAGCCCACTGCACGAGTATAACAAAGACCCCTGAACCGAGTATAACAAAGTCCCCTGATGGAGTATAACATATCCCCTGATCGAGTATAACAAATTCCCTGGTGGAGTATAACAAAGTCCCCTGGTCGAGTATAACAAAGTTTTCTAATCGAGTACAACAAAGTCCCTGGTCGAGTATAACAAAGGCCCCTCATGGATTATAACAAAGTCCATTGATCAAGTATAAATAAGTCCCCTGGTCGAGTATAACAAAGGGCCCTCATTGAGTAAGACAAAGTCCTTTGATCGAGTATAACAAAGTCCCCTAATCCTAGTATAACAAAGCCCACTGGACGAGTATAACAAAGACCCCTGAACCGAGTATAGCAAAGTCCCCTAATCGAGTATAACAAAGCCTCCTCATCGAGTATAACAAAGTCCGCTGATCGAGTATAACACAGCCCCCTGCTCGAGTATAAGAAAGTCCCCTGATCGAGTATAACAAAGTCCCCTGATCGAGTATAACAAAGGACCTTGATCGAGTCTAAAAAAGGCCCCTCTTCGAGTATAACAAAGTCCCCTGATCTAGTATAACAAAGGCCCCTAATCGAGTATAACAAAGGCCCCATCATCGATTTAACAAAGTTCCCTCATCGAGTATAACAAAGCCGCCTAATCGAGTATAACAAAGTCTCCTGCTCGAGGATAACAAAGTCCCTTGTTCGAGTATAACAAAGTCCGGTGATCCTGTATAACAAAGGCCCCTGGTCGAGTATAACAAAGTCCCCTGGTTGAGTATAACAAAGTTTTCTAATCACGTATAACAAAGGCCCCTGGGCGATTATAACAAAGTCCCCTGGTCGAGTATAACAAAGTCCCCTGATCAAGTATAACATATCCCCTGACCGAGTAAAAAAAAGTCCTCTAGTCGAGTATAACAAAGTCCCCTGATCGAGTATAACAAAGTCCCCTGGTCGAGTATAACAAAGTCCCCTGGTCGAGTATAACAAAGCCCCCTCATCGAGTATAACAAAGGCCCCTCATCGAGTATGACAAAGTCCCTGATTGAGTATAACAAAGTCCCCTGATCGAGTATAACATAGTCCTCTTGTTGAGTATAACAAAGTCCCCTGATCGAGTATAAAAAAGTCCCCTGATCGTGTATAACAAAGTCCCCTGGTCAAAGTATAAGAAAGTCCCCTGATCGAGTATAACAAAGGCCCCTCATTGAGTATAACAAAGTCCATTGGTCAAGTATAAAAAAGTCCCCTGGTCGAGTATAACAAAGTCCCCATATCGAGTATAACAAAGGCTCCTCATCGAGTATAACAAAGCCCCCTGGACGAACATAACAAAGTCCCCTCATCGAGTATAATAAAGTCCCTGATCGAGTAAAACAAAGTCCCCTGGTCCAATATAACAAAGACCCTGATCGAGTATAACATATCCCCTCATCGAGTATAACAACGTCTCCTGGCACAGTATAACAAAGTCCCCAGATCGAGCATAACAAAGTCCCCTGATCGATTATAACAAAGTCACCTGGTCGAGTATAACAAAGGGCCCTCATCGAGTAAGACAAAGTCCTTTGATCGAGTATAACAAAGTCCCCTGATCCTAGTATAACAAAGCCCACTGGACGAGTATAACAAAGACCCCTGAACCGAGTATAACAAAGTCCCATGATGGAGTATAACATATCCCCTGATCGAGTATAACAAAGTCCCTGGTAGAGTATAACAAAGTCCCCTGGTCGAGTATAACAAAGTTTTCTAATCGAGTATAACAAAGGCCCCTGGTCGAGTATAACAAAGGCCCCTCATGGAGTATAACAAAGTCCATTGATCAAGTATAAATAAGTCCCCTGGTCGAGTATAACAAAGTCCCCTGATTGAGTTTAACAAAGTCCCCTGGTCGAGTATAGCAAAGTCCCCTAATCGAGTATAACAAAGCCTCCTCATCGAGTATAACAAAGTCCCCTGATCGAGTATAACAAAGGCCCCTGATCGAGTCTAAAAATGGCCCCTAATCGAGTATAACAAAGTCCCCTCATCTAGTATAACAAAGGCGCCAAATCGAGTCTAACAAAGTCCCCTTATCGAGTATAACAAATTCCCCTTATCGAGTAGAACAAAGTCTCCTTATCGAGTATACCAAATTCGCTGATCGAGTATAAAAAAGTCCCATGGTCCAGTATAACAAAGTCCGCTGATCAAGTGTAAAAAAGTCCCCTGGCCCAGTATAACAAAGCCCCTGGACGAGTATAACAAAGTCCCCTTATCGAGTATAACAAAATCCGGTGATCGAGTATAACAAAGGCCCCTGGTCGAGTATAACAAAGTCCCCTGATCGAGTATAACAAAAGTCCCTTCATCGAGTATAACAAAGTCCCCTGGTCGAGTATAACAAAGTTTTCTAATCGAGTATACAAAGGCCCCTGGTCGATTATAACAAAAGTCCCCTGGTCGAGTATAACAAAGTCTCCTGGTCGAATATAACAAAGTCCCCTGGTCGAGTATAACAAAGCCCTCTCATCGAGTATAACAAAGGCCCCTCATCGAGTATAACAAAGTCCCCTGATTGAGTATAACAAAGTTCCCTGATCGAGTATAACAGAGTCCTCTGGTTGAGTATAACAAAGTCCCTTGATCGAGTATATAAAAGTCCCCTGATCGTGTATAACAAAGTCCCCTGGTCGAGTATAAGAAAGTCCCCTGATCGAGTATAACAAAGGCCCCTCATTGAGTATAACAAAGTCCATTGGTCAAGTATAAAAAAGGCCCCTTGTCGAGTATAATAAAGTCCCTGATCGAGTAAAACAAAGTTCCCTGATCGAGTATAACAAAGCCCCCTGGATGAATATAACAAAGTCTTCTCATCGAGTATAACAAAGTCCCCAGTTCGAGCATAACAAAGTCCTCTGATCGATTACAACAAAGTCCCCTGGTCGAGTATAACAAAGTCCACCGATCGAGTATAACAAAGCCCCATGACGAATATAACAAAGTCCCCTGATCGAGTATAACATATCCCCTGATCGAGTATAACAACGTCTCCTGTCTCAGTATAACAAAGTCCCCAGATCGAGCATAACAAAGTCCCCTGATCGATTACAACAAAGTTCCCTGGTCGAGTATAACAAAGTCCCCTGATCGAGTATAACAAACTCCCCAGATCCTAATATAACAAAGCCCACTAGACGAGTATAACAAAGTCCCCCGAACCGAGTTTAACAAAGTCCTCTGATCGAGTATAACATATCCCCTGATCGAGTATAAGAAAGCCTCCTCATCGAGTATAACAAAGTCCCATGATCAAGTATAACGAAGCCCCCTGCTCGAGTATAACAAAGTCCCCTGTTCGAGTATAACAAAGGCCCCTGATCGAGTCTAAAGAAGGCCCCTAATCGAGTATAACAAAGTCCCCTGATCTAGTATAACAAAGGCGCCTCATCGAGTATAACAAAGTCCCCTGATTGAGTATAACAAACCCGCCTAATCGAGTATAACAAAGTCCCCTGGTCGAGTATAACAAAGTCCCCTGTTCGAGTCTAACAAAGTCCCCTTATCGAGTATAACAAATTCCCCTTATCGAGTACAACAAAGTCCCCTAATCGAGTATAACAAAGTCCGCTGATCGAGTATAAAAATGTCCCCTGGCCAGTATAACAAAGTCCCCATATCGAGCATAACAAAGTTCCCTGATCGATTATAACAAAGTCCCCTGGTCGAATATAACAAAGCCACCTGGACGAGTATAACAAAGTCCCCTGATCGAGTATAACAAAAGTCCCGTGATCGAGTATAACAAAGTCCCCTGATCGAGTATAACAAAAGCCCCGTGATCGAGTATAACAAAGTCCCCTGATCGAGTATAACATATCCCCTCATCGAGTATAACAAAGTCTCCTGGCCCAGTATAACAAAGCCCCAGATCGAGCATAACAAAGTCCCCTGATACTAGTATAGTATAACAAAGTCCCCTGACCAGTATAGAAAAGTCCTCTGATACTAGTATAACAAAGTCCCCTGATCGAGTATAACAAAGTCCCCTGATCGATTAAAACAAAGTCCCCTTGTCGAGTATAGCAAAGGGTCCTGATCGAGTAAGACAATTTATCCTTGATCGAGTATAATAAAGTCCCCTGACTGAGTATAACAAAGCAACCTGGACGTGTATAAAAAAGTCCCCTGACAGAGTATAACAAAGTTCTCTGCTCGAGTATAACAAAGTCCCCGGATCAAGTATAACAAAGTCCCCTGGTCGAGTATAACAAAGTCCCCTCATCGAGTATAACAAAAGCCCCTCATCGAGTATAGCAAAGTCCCTGGATCGAGTATAACAAAGCCTTACTCATCGAGTATAACAAAGTCCCCTGATTGGAGTATAACAAAGGTTCTGATCGAGTCTAAAAAAAGGCCTCAGTCCGAGATATAAGAAAGTCCCCTGGTCGAGTATAGCAAAGTCCCCTGCTCGAGTATAAGAAAGTCCATGATCGAGTATAACAAAGTCCCCTGATCGAGTATAACAAAGGCCCCTGATCGAGTCTAACAAAGGCCCCTCATCGAGTATAACAAAGTACCCTGATCTAGTATAACAAAGGCCCCTAATCGAGTATAACAAAGGCCCCTCATCGATTTAACAAAGTTCCCTCATAGAGTATAACAAAGCCGCCTAATCGAGTATAACAAAGTCTCCTGCTCGAGTATAACAAAGTCCCCTGTTCGAGTATAACAAAGTCCGGTGATCCTGTATAACAAAGGCCCCTGGTCGAGTATAACAAAGTCCCCTCATCGAGTATAACAGAAGTCCCTTGATCGAGTATAACAAAGTCCCCTGGTCGAATATAACAAAGTTTTCTAATCGCGTATAACAAAGGCCCCTGGGCGATTATAACAAAGTCCCCTGGTCGAGTATAACAAAGTCCCCTGATCGAATATAACATATCCCCTGACCGAGTATAACAAAGTCCTCTTGTCGAGTATAACAAAGTCCCCTGATCGAGTATAACAATTCCCCTGGTCGACTATAACAAAGTCCCCTGGTCGAGTATAACAAAGCCCCCTCATCGAGTATAACAAAGGCCCCTCATCGAGTATAACAAAGTCCCTGATTGAGTATAACAAAGTCTCCTGATCGAGTATAAAAAAGTCCCCTGATCGTGTATAACAAAGTCCCCTGGTCAAGTATAAGAAAGTCCCCTGATCGAGTATAACAAAGGCCCCTCATTGAGTATAACAAAGTCCATTGGTCAAGTATAAAAAAGTCCCCTGGTCGAGTATAACAAAGTCCCCATATCGAGTATAACAAAGGCTCCTCATCGAGTATAACAAAGCCCCCTGGACGAATATAACAAAGTCCCCTCATCGAGTATAATAAAGTCCCTGATCGAGTATAACAAAGTCCCCTGGTCCAATATATCAAAGACCCTGATCGAGTATAACATATCCCCTCATCGAGGATAACAACGTCTCCTGGCGCAGAATGACAAAGGCCCCTCATGGATTATAACAAAGTCCATTGATCAAGTATAAATAAGTCCCCTGGTCGAGTATAACAAAGGGCCCTCATTGAGTAAGACAAAGTCCTTTGATCGAGTATAACAAAGTCCCCTAATCCTAGTATAACAAAGCCCACTGGACGAGTATAACAAAGACCCCTGAACCGAGTATAGCAAAGTCCCCTGATCGAGTATAACAAAGTCTCCTCATCGAGTATAACAAATTCCCCTGATCGAGTATAAGAAAGTCCCCTGATCGAGTATAAGAAAGTCCCCTGATCGGGTATAACAAAGGCCCCTAATCGAGTCTAAAAAAGGCCCCTCATCGAGTATAACAAAGTCCCCTGATCTAGTATAACAAAGGCCCCTAATCGAGTATAACAAAGGCCCCCTCATCGATTTAACAAAGTTCCCTCATCGAGTATAACAAAGCCGCCTAATCGAGTATAACAAAGTCTCCGGCTCGAGTATAACAAAGTCCCTTGTTCGAGTATAACAAAGTCCGGTGATCCTGTATAACAAAGGCCCCTGGTCGAGTATAACAAAGTCCCCTCATCGAGTATAACAGAAGTCCCTTGATCGAGTATAACAAAGTCCCCTGGTCGAGTATAACAAAGTTTTCTAATCACGTATAACAAAGGCCCCTGGGCGATTATAACAAAGTCCCCTGGTCGAGTATAACAAAGTCCCCTGATCAAGTATAACATATCCCCTGACCGAGTATAAAAAAGTCCTCTTGTCGAGTATAACAAAGTCCCCTGATCGAGTATAACAAAGTCCCCTGGTCGAGTATAACAAAGTCCCCTGGTCGAGATAACAAAGCCCCCTCATCGAGTATAACAAAGGCCCCTCATCGAGTATAACAAAGTCCCTGATTGAGTATAACAAAGTCCCCTGATCGAGTATAACATAGTCCTCTTGTTGAGTATAACAAAGTCCCCTGATCGAGTATAAAAAAGTCCCCTGATCGTGTATAACAAAGTCCCCTGGTCAAGTATAAGAAAGTCCCCTGATCGAGTATAACAAAGGCCCCTCATTGAGTATAACAAAGTCCATTGGTCAAGTATAAAAAAGTCCCCTGGTCGAGTATAACAAAGTCCCCATATCAAGTATAACAAAGGCTCCTCATCGAGTATAACAAAGCCTCCTGGACGAATATAACAAAGTCCCCTCATCGAGTATAATAAAGTCCCTGATCGAGTAAAACAAAGTCCCCTGGTCCAATATAACAAAGACCCTGATCGAGTATAACATATCCCCTCAGCGAGTATAACAACGTCTCCTGGCGCAGTATAACAAAGTCCCCAGATCGAGCATAACAAAGTCCTCTGATCGATTATAACAAAGTCACCTGGTCGAGTATAACAAAGGGCCCTCATTGAGTAAGACAAAGTCCTTTGATCGAGTATAACAAAGTCCCCTGATCCTAGTATAACAAAGCCCACTGGACGAGTATAACAAAGACCCCTGAACCGAGTATAACAAAGTCCCCTGATGGAGTATAACATATCCCCCGATCGAGTATAACAAAGTCCCTGGTGGAGTATAACAAAGTCCCCTGGTCGAGTATAACATAGTTTTCTAATCGAGTATAATAAAGTCCCTGATCGAGTATAACAAAGTCCCCTGGTCCAATATAACAAAGACCCAAATCGAGTATAACATATCCCCTCATCGAGTATAACAACGTCTCCTGGCGCAGTATAACAAAGTCCCCAGATCGAGCATAACAAAGTCCCCTGATCGATTATAACAAAGTCCCCTGGTCGAGTATAACAAAGGGCCCTCATTGAGTAAGACAAAGTCCTTTGATCGAGTATAACAAAGTTCCCTGATCCTAGTATAACAAAGCCCACTGGACGAGTATAACAAAGACCCCTGAACCGAGTATAACAAAGTCCCCTGATGGAGTATAACATATCCCCTGATCGAGTATAACAAATTCCCTGGTGGAGTATAACAAAGTCCCCTGGTCGAGTATAACAAAGTTTTCTAATCGAGTACAACAAAGGCCCCTGGTCGAGTATAACAAAGGCCCCTCATGGATTATAACAAAGTCCATTGATCAAGTATAAATAAGTCCCCTGGTCGAGTATAACAAAGTCCCCTGATTGAGTTTAACAAAGTCCCCTGGTCGAGTATAGCAAAGTCCCCTAATCGAGTATAACAAAGCCTCCTCATCGAGTATAACAAAGTCCCCTGATCGAGTATAACGAAGCCCCCTGCTCGAGTATAACAAGGTCCCCTGATCGAGTATAACAAAGGCCCCTGATCGAGTCTAAAAAAGGCCCCTAATCGAGTATAACAAAGTCCCCTCATCTAGTATAACAAAGGCGCCTCATCGAGTCTAACAAAGTCCCCTTATCGAGTATAACAAATTCCCCTTATCGAGTAGAACAAAGTCTCCTTATCGAGTATAACAAAGTCCCTGATCGAGTATAAAACAGTCTCATGGTCCAGTATAACAAAGTCCGCTGATCGAGTGTAAAAAAGTCCCCTGGCCCAGTATAACAAAGCCCCCTGGACGAGTATAACAAAGTCCCATTATCGAGTATAACAAAATCCGGTGATCGAGTATAACAAAGGCCCCTGGTCGAGTATAACAAAGTCCCCTGATCGAGTATAACAAAAGTCCCCTGATCGAGTATAACAAAGTCCCCTGATCGAGTTTAACAAAGCCCCCTGGACGAGTATAACACAGTCCCCTGATCGAGTATAACAAAGTCCCTACTCGAGTATAACAAAGTCCCCTGATCGAGTATAACATATCCCCTCATCGAGTATAACAAAGTCTCCTGGCCCAGTATAACAAAACCCGAGATCGAGCATAACAAAGTCCATTGGTCAAATATACGAAAGTCCACTGATCGAGTATGACAAAGTCCTCTGATTAATAATAAAAAAGTCCCCTTGTCGAGTATAACAAAGTCCCCTGAACGAGTATAACAAAGTCCCCTGGTCGATTATAACATAGTCCCTGACCGAGGATAACAAAGGCCTCTGGTCGAGTATAACAAAGTTCTCTGGTCGAGAATAACAAAGTCCCCTGATACTAGTATAACAAAGTCCCCTGACCGAGTATAAAAAAGTCCCCTGGCCCAGTATAACAAAGTCCCCTGTTCGAGTATAACAAAGTCCCCTTATCGATTAAAACAAAGTCCCCTGGTCGAGTATAGTAAATGGCCCTGATCGAGTAAGACAAAGTCCCCTGATCGAGTATAACAAAGTCCCCTGACCGAGTATAACAAAGCCCCCTGGACGAGTATAACAAAGTCCCCTGACAGAATATAACAAAGTCCTCTGCTCGAGTATAACAAAGTCCTCTGATCGAGTATAACAAAGTCCCCTGGTCGAGTATAACAAAGTCCCCTGATCGAGTATAACAAAAGCCCCTTATCGAGTATATCAAAGTCCATTGGTCAAATATAGGAAAGTTCACTCATCGAGTATAACAAAGTCCCCCGATCGAGTATAACAAAGTCCCCTGGTTAAGTATAACAAAGTCCCCTAATCGAGTATAACAAAGTCCCCTGGTCAACTATAGCAAAGTCCATTGGTCAAATATAGGAAAGTCCACTGATCGAGTATGACAATGTCCCCTGATTAATTATAAAAAAGTCCCCTTGTCGAGTATAACAAAGTCCCCTGAACGAGTATAACAAAGTCCCCTGGTCGAGTATAACAAAGCCCCTTCATCGAGTATAACAAAGGCCCCTAATCGGGTATAACAAAGGCCCCTGATTGAGTATAACAAAGTCCCCTGATCGAGTATAACAAAGTCCTCTGGTTGAGTATAACAAAGTCCCCTCATTTAGTATAACAAAGTTCATTGGTCAAGTATAAAAAAGTACCCTGGTCGAGTATAACAAAGTCCCCATATCGAGTATAACAAAGGCCCCACATTCAGTATAACAAAGTCCATTGGTCAAGTATAAAAAAGTCCCCTGGTCGAGTATAACAAAGTCCCCTGATCGAGTATAACATAGTCCTCTTGTCGAGTATAAAAAAGACCCCTGATGGAGTATAACAAAGTCCCCTGCTCGAGTATAACAAAGTCCCCAGATCGAGTATAACAAAGGCCCCTCATCGAGTATAACAAAGTCCATTGGTCAAGTATAAAAAGTCCCTTGATCGAGTATAACAAAGTCTCCTGATCGAGTATAACATAGTCCTCTGGTCGAGTATAAAAAAGTCCCCTGATTGAGTATAACATATCCCTTGATCGAGTATAACAAAGTCCTCTGGTCGAGTATAACAAAATCCCCTGATCGAGTGTAACAAAGTTTTCTAATCGAATATAACAAAGGCTCCTGGTCGAGTATAACAAAGTCCTCTGATCAAGTACAACAAAGTCCTTTGATCGAGTATAAAAAAGTCCCCTAATCAAGTAAAACAAAGTCACCTAATCGAGTATAACAAAGTCCCCTGATCGAGTATAACATAACCCCTGATCGAGTATAACAAAGTTCTCTGGTCGAGTATAACAAAGTCCCCTGATCGAGTATAACAATGTCCCCTGGTCGAGTATAGCAAAGTCCATTGGTCAAATATAGGAAAGTCCACTGATCGAGTATGACAAACTCCCCTGATCAAGTATAAAAAAGTCCCCTGGTCGAGTATAACAATGTCCCCTGATCGAGTATAACAAAGTCCCCTGGTCGAGTATAACAAAGGCCCCTAATCGAGTATAACAAAGTCCCCTGATTGAGTATAACTAAGTCCCCTGATCGAGTATAACAAAGTACTCTGGTTGATTATAACAAAGTCCCCTGATCGAGTATAACATATCCCCTAATCGAGTATAACAAAGTCCTCTCGTTGAGTATAAAAAAGTCCCTTGATCGCGTATAACAAAGTCCCCTGGTCGTGTATAACAAAGTCCCCTGATCGAGTATAACAAAGTCCCCTGATCCTAGTATAACAAAGCCCACTGGACGAGTATAACAAAGACACCTGAACCGAGTATATCAAAGTCCCCTGATCGAGTATAACATATCCCCTGATCGAGTATAAGAAAGTCCCTGGTGGAGTATAACAAAGTCCCCTGGTCGAGTATAACAAAGTTTTCTAATCGAGTATAACAAAGGCCCCTGGTCGAGTATAACAAAGTTTTCTAATCGAGTATATCAAAGGCCCCTGGTCGAGTATAACAAAGTCCTCTGATCAAATATAACAAAGTCCTTTGATCGAGTATAACAAAGCCCCCTAATCAAGTATAACAAAGTCCCCTGGTCGAGTATAACAAAGGGCCCTGATCGAGTAAGAAAAAGTCCCCTGATCGAGTATAACAAAGTTCCCTGATCCTAGTATAACAAAGCCCACTGGACGAGTATAACAAAGACACCTGTATCAAGTATAACAAAGTCCCCTGATCGAGTATAACAAAGTCCCTGGTGGAGTATAACAAAGTCCCCTGGTCGAGTATAACAAAGTTTTCTAATCGAGTATAACAAAGGCCTATGGTCAAGTATAACAAAGTCCTCTGATCAAGTATAACAAAGTCCCCTAATCAAGTATAACAAAGTCCCCTGGTCGTATATAACAAAGTCACCTAATCGAGTATAACAAAAGGCCCCTCATTGTGTATAACAAAGTCCATTGGTCAAGTATAAAAAGTCCCCTGGACGAGTATAACAAAGTCCCTTGATCAAGTATAACATAGCCCCTGGTCGAGTATAACAAAGTCCTCTTGTCGAGTATAAAAAAGTCCCCTCATCGAGTATAACAAAAGCCCATCATCGAGTCCAAAAACGGCCCCTAATCGAGTATAACAAAGTTCCCTGATCTAGTATAACAAAGGCCTCTGGTCGAGTATAACAAAGGCCCCTCATCGAGTATAACAAAGTCCCCTGATCGATTATAACAAAGCCGCCTAATGGGGATAACAAGAATCCCCCCTGGTCGAGGTATAACAAAGTGCCTGTTTAGAATTAACATTAAGTCCCTTATCGAAATTATAACAAATTCCCTTATCAGGTATAACAAGTCCCCTTATCTGAGTATAACAAAATTACGATCGAGTATAACAAAGGCCTCTGGTCGAGTATAACAAAGTCCTGATCGAAATTGCAACGAAAATCCTGATCGAGTATAACAACATATAAGCCAGCCCAGTTTAACAAAGTCCCCAGATCGAGCATAACAAAGTCACCTAATCGATTATAACAAAGTCCCTTGGTCGAGTATAACAAAGGGCCCTGATCGAGTAGAACAAAGTCCCCTGATCAAGCATAACAAAGTCCCCTGATCCTAGTATAACAAAGCCCCCTGGACGAGTATAACAAAGTCCCCTTATCGAGTAAAATATATCCCCTGATCGAGTATAACAGAGTCCCTGGTGGAGTATAACAAAGTCCCCTGGTCGAGTATAACAAAGTTTTCTAATCGAGTATAACAAAGGCTCCTCGTCGAGCATAACAAAGTCCTCTGATCAAGTATAACAAAGTCCTTTGATCGAGTATAAAAAAGTCCCCTAATCAAGTAAAAAAAAGTCACCTGATTGAGTATAACAAAGTCCTCTGATCGAGTATAACATATCCCCTGATCGAGTATAACAAAGTCCTCTGGTCGATTATAACAAAGTCCCCTGATCGAGTATAACAAAGTCCCCTTGTCGAGTATAGCAAAGTCCCCTGATCGAGTATAACAAAGGCCCCTCATCGAGTATAACATTGGTCATATATAGGAAAGTCCACTGATCGAGTATGACAAAGTCCCCTAATCAAATTCAAAAAAGTCCCCTGGTCGCGTATAACAAAGTCCCCTGATCGAGTATAACAAAGTCCCCTGGACGAGTATAACATATCCCCTGATCGAGTATAACAAAGTCTTCTGGTCGAGTATAAAAAAGTCCCCTAATTGCGTATAACAAAGTCCCCTGGTCGTGTATAACAAAGTCCCCTGATCGAGTATAACAAAGGCCCCTCATTGAGTATAACAAAGTCCATTGGCCAAGTATAAAAACGCCCCTGGTCGAGTATAACAAAGTCCCCTGATCGTGTATAACAAAGTCCCCTGGTCAAGTATAGCATATCCCCTGATCGAATATAACAAAGTCCCTGGTGGAGTATAACAAAGTCCCCTGATCGAATATAACAAATTCTCCTGGTCGAGTATAACAAAGTTTTCTAATCGAGTATAACAAAGGCCCCTCGTCGAGTATAACAAAGTCCTCTGTTTGAATATAACAAAGTCCACTGATCGAGTATAACATATCTCCTGATCGAGTATAATAAAGTCCTCTGGTCGAGTATAACAAAGTCCCCTCATCGAGTATAACAAAGTCCCCTTGTCGAGTATAACAATGTCCCCTGATCGACTATAACAAAGGCCCCTCATCGAGTATAGCAAAGTCCATTGGTCAAATATAGGAAAGTCCACTCATCGAGTATAACAAAGTCCCCCGATCGAGTATAACAATGGCCTGTGGTCAAGTATGACAAAGTCCCCTGATCAAGTATAAAAATGTCCCCTGGTCGAGTATAACAAAGTCCCCTAATCGAGTATAACAAAGTCCCCTGGTCGACTATAGCAAATTCCCCTGATCGAGTTTAACAAAGCCCCTTCATCGAGTATAAAAGAGGCCCCTAATCGAGTATAACAAAGTCCCCTGGTTGAGTATAACAAAGTCCCCTGATCAAGTATAACATATCCCCGGATTGAGTATAACAAAGTCCTCTTGTCGAGTATAAAAAAGTCCCCTAATCGAGTATAACAAAGTCCCCTGGTCGAGTATAACAAAGTTTTCTAATCGAGTATAACATTTTCTCTGGTCGAGTATAACAAAGTCCCCTCATCGAGTATAACAAAGTCCCCTGGTCGAGTATAACAATGTCCCCTCATCGAGTATAACAAAGGCCCCTCATCGAGTATAGCAAAGTCCATTGGTCAAATATAGGAAAGTCCACTCATCGAGTATATCAAAGTCCCCCGATCGAGTATAACAATGGACTCTGGTCAAGTATGACAATGTCCCCTGATCAAGTATAAAAAAGTCCCCTGGTCGAGTATAACAAAGTCCCCTAATCGAGTATAACAAAGTCCCCTGGTCGACTACAGCAAAGTCCCCTGGTCGAGTATAACAAAGTCCCCTGGTTGAGTATAACAAAGTCCCTGATCATGTATAACATATCCCATGATTGAGTATAACAAAGTCCTCTGGTCGAGCATAAAAAAGTACCCTGATCGAGTATAACAATGTCCCCTGGTGGAGTATAACAAAGTCCCCTCATCGAGTATAACAAAGGCCCCTCATCGAGTATAACAAAGTCCATTGGTCATGTATAAAAAAGTTCCCTGATCGAGTATAACAAAGTCCCCTGGTCGAGGATAGCAAAGTCTCCTGATCGAGTATAAAAAAGCCTCATGATCGAGTATAACAAAGTCCCCTAATCGAGTATAACAAAGCCCCCTGCTCGAGTATAACAAAGTCCCCTGGTCGAGTATAGCAAAGTCCCCTGATCGAGGTTAACAAAGCCTCCTGATCTAGTATAACAAAGTCCCCTGATCGAGTATAACAAAGTCCCTTGATCTAGTATAACAAAGGCCCCTGACCGAGTATAACAAAGGCCCCTCATCGAGTATAAGAAAGTCTCCTGATCGAGTATAACAAAGCCGCATAATAGAGTATAACAAAGTCCCCTGGTCGAGTATAACAAAGTCCCCTTATCGAGTAAAACAAAGTCCTGTAATCGAGTATAACAAAGGCCCTGGTCGAGTATAACAAAGTCCCCTGATCGAGTGTAACAAAAGTCCCCTAATCGGGTATAACAAAGTCCCCTAATCGAGAATAAAAATGTCCCCTGGTCCAGCGTAACAAAGTCCCTGGTGTAGGTATAACAAAGTCCCCAGGTAAAAGATTATAACAAAGTTTCTAATCGAGGATAACATGGAGGCCCTGGCCAAGAGTATAACAAAAGTCACCTCTGATCCAAGTATAACAAAGTCCCTGATCGAGGATAACAAAGTCACTAATCCAAAGTATAACAAAAGTCCTGATGCGTGTATAACCAAAGTACCTGATCGAGTATAACGCATATCCATGATCGAGAATAACAAAATCTTCTACTGGTCGAGTAAAACAAAAGTCCCTGATCCAAATTATAACAAAGACCCCTCATCCGAGTAGCACGGTCATTGGGTCAAATATAGGAAGAGTCCACTGATCGAGTATGACAAAGATCCCCAGATCAGTTAACCAAGCCCCCGGCTCTAACACTGCCTCGGTACTGAATGGTTCAGATACCTCATCCATGCTTCCTTCACGCCCCCCAGCCCCACCTAAAGCAGCAGCTCAAACGCCGCCCATCTTGGAGCCTGATGTAAATTTCCAGACTTTTCGCGAATGGCGGCGGCGGTGGGCTGATTATGCTACAATGGTGGATCTCCAGAGTTTGTCACAGCCTAAACAACTCATCCAGCTGCGTATGTGCCTGTCCTTGGAAGTTCAGCGTGTATTAGAACATACGTTGCAGGTACCCCCAACCTCTTCGCTGTCTGTAGAGGAGGTACTGGACGTTCTACAACGGCACATCAAAGGACAGCAGAATGAAGCTCTGCGCAGGAGGGAATTGTTTAGCTGCAGACAAATGGAGGGTGAGTCTTTTGACGCTTTTTATGTACGTCTTAAGAGAGCCTCGGAAGAGGTAGATATATGTTTAGGCCACCACCAGCAGTGCGAGGAGACCCAGTTGAAGCAGGTGATCCTGATGGGTGTTAAGGACGAGGAACTTGTCCAACGCCTCACCTCCCTCGACTCTTCCTCTTCTCTTCAGGATGTGTTGACGATATGTCGCTCCTATGAGGCTGCCAGGTATGCCACCTCTGCCATCCGAGCTCCCCCTACAGCTGTACGCGCTGTGTCCCGGTACAAGAAGGACAAGAAGTCTGCTCCAACGCCTTCGCCCACCACGTCCACGCCCGGTTCATTTTGCAACAACTGTGGTAAGCAGCACGGAACACAGGTGTGTCCAGCTGCTCAGTCTACCTGCAACAGTTGTGACCGTATGGGCCACTGGTCGCTCACAGTGCGGTGCCCAGCTAAGTACGTACAGTGCAATGTGTGCGGTCGTCTGGGCCACTATGACAAGTGTTGCCCTACCCACGAACCCAAGGGACAGCGTCGGCGAAAGCTTCGGCGCCCTTCTACCAGTGAGGGCCGCCCACAGTCGCCAAATCAGAGGCACAACGACCCTGGACAAAGCCCGACCCATTTTAGGAGGGTGTACTCCTCGCATCCCAGGACCAAAGTCCCCCAGTACATCAGCGTCATCGTGACCTACGGCGGTGTGTCATCCCGTCTTCAGATGTTGCCCGACACCGGCACTGACGCTACAGTCATCGGTCCCCAGCATTTGCGATGCTTGGGGCTCTCTCCAAGCGATCTAGGACCGCCTCCCGAGGACCTCTGCGTCATGGCAGATGGTTCACAGATGGCCCCAGCCCTGGGTTCACTCTATGCACATGTCACCTTTGGCAACAGGTC
Source organism: Homarus americanus (assembly GCF_018991925.1). NCBI lineage: Eukaryota > Metazoa > Arthropoda > Malacostraca > Decapoda > Nephropidae > Homarus > Homarus americanus. The sequence goes on from NW_024749658.1 coordinate 17,903, forward strand.
GTGTCAGGCCTGGATTGACGTGCATAATGGTGTCCCGACTCCCTTGCTGTCCTACAGACATTGTCAAGAGTTAGCCATCATCTCCCAGGACTTCCCAACACCGATTCTCGAGGTAAATTACGCCAACAGGGTGCACGAAGGGAGCAGCAACTACCCTGCTGCCGCCCTACCCCTACCTCTGGCCAGTGACACCTCTCCTTCGGTAGTTGTCCCTGCTGCATCACGTCCCCCCGCCTTGGCTCGCCTTCACGACAGCCACCGTGGAGCTGAGGCCACCAAACGACGTGCACGACAGACTGTGTTCCGGCCTGGCATCGACCCCGACATCTCCAATGCTGTCCAGGTGTGTAAGCCCCGCCACGTATTACAACCCAGCCAGCAGCAGGTACCCTTCATGAGTGACGACAACCCCACCCGCCCCTTTGAGTCTGTGTCGGCCGACTTTTTCTGTGTGTCAGGAAAGTCCTTCCTGGTTATCGTCGACCGTCTCTCTGGTTGGCCGGTTGTCATCAAGTGCGGTAATGACACGACGTCTGCCGCCACCATCAACAAGTTCCGCCACTACTTCCGTGACGTGGGCGTTCCTGTACGCCTGCGAACCGACGGAGGGCCTCAGTTCACAAGCCGGGACTTTGCTGCGTTCCTTGACCGATGGGGAGTCCGGCATGTGTTGTCATCGCCCCATTACCCGCAGTCCAACGGCCACGCTGAGGCTGCTGTCAAATCCCTAAACCTCATCCTTAAGGTGGCCTTCTGGGAGAACGATGACTGCGGGCCTTCGACCGGGGTCTTCTTAGACTCCGCAACACACCTAAACTACACCGGACGCTCCCCTGCCCAGGTTTTGTATGGACGCCCCCTTCGTTCTTGTATTCCTCGCTCCGCCCTCAATCCTTCTCCAAGGAGTGGCAGGCCAAGACAGAGGATTGTGATCGCCGAGCCGCCGAACGTGTTCAGGACGTCGTCGCCCGCTACAACGACCACGCCAGTTCTCTCCCCAGGTTGAGTGTCGGCACCCAAGTCCGTGTTCAGGACCCGACCTCCCTACGTTGGGACAAAGTAGGCGTAGTCATGGGTCTCGGCAGGTCACGGGACTACCAGGTGCGGTTACCCAGTGGTCGTGTGTGGTGGAGGAACCGCCGTTTTCTCCGCCCCGTAACAATGCCTTCTGCTGACCCCGCCACCAGTGTTGAGTCCCATACCCTTCCCCGTGATGAAGTCCCTCGACGCTCAGAACGGATCCAGAAGAAAAGGTCGCTCAAGACTTTTTGCTATACCGAGCGTGTGTATGGGGAGGGAGGTGTGTGTGTATGTAACAGTGAGGCGAGATATCAAGGCTTCAAACCGTGCACTGGCTTCCATTCTCCGTTGGTGGTCTCGTTCTGCCTCTGCTTGCCTTCTGTGCTCATCCGCCAAACGTCTGTGAGCTTCATCCTCGCGTCTCTCATCTCTCATAAACTTCATTAAGGCAATTATCTCTGGAGATAACGCTGAATGTTGAGGTGAAGGGCTGCGCGATGTTGTGGGAGCTGGGCCGGCCTGGTCATCCATCTCTGGGGGACTATCATCCGCTTGACTCATCCAGGCGCTGGGTCCACGGCTACGTAAGGCATGAGACATAACTACTTTATCTGTGTACTGTGTCTTAAATCGGTGTTGACCGGTCAGCCCGTCGTATCAACAAGATTTCAGACAAAAAATTTAATTAAATACACAGATAAGTAGGTTATATATATAAAATATATATAATGAAGCCGCGCGGTCAGCAAGTGTTAGTACATGTATGTGTGTGTGTCCCAGGCAGGCAGAGCGTCTCGCCCCAGCTGTGAGGGGGGGTGGAGGCGGCACTGTGAGGGAGGGGGGTGGAGATAGGAGTAGCTCAGTCGCTCTCTGTAAACGGTCAGAGGAGGGTGCGCTGAGCTCTACACCCCACAAATGCCCAGAACATGCCGTATACCTTGGAAATCCGTTCGAACAAGGTCACACATGAATGGCACGAAACACACAATGCACTAAACACTTCACAGAAAATCACTGTCACTGACACTGCTCAAAGTTGCGAAATTCTTCGAGGGATGACGCGGGGTTGACCCAAGGCGGGGATCCATCGGCCGGCTTTCCACAAACTTGCACTAATCACTCGTAATAATCCAGTAAAACTACGCACTGCGCCATGTTAGATGTTCTGGGTAATAAGTTCTATATACAGGAGAGAACACAA
>NW_024749659.1:2500-24652 GCF_018991925.1 Homarus americanus
AAATAAATCCTCTCTGCTACAAATAATAATCTGCGTCAACAAATATCACAAACTCAGTCCGCCTATACCTATAGAATCCTCAAACACCTGCCAGACATTACCAAATATTTTTCCGTAACTGAACACGAACCAAATTATCAGATAAAAATCTTTATTCAAGAATTTCAATCTTTAATACTACTGTCTTCATTACAGCTTCAATATCCTGTGTGTGTGTGTGTGTCCACTGCTTTGCGGATTAACCATGGCAGGTATAAGGCTATGGGAGTAAACCCCGAACGAAAAATCTGTGGTGGAGCCCCACATCAGGCAGACATGTTTACAGAGCTCCAACAATACCCTCAACAACGGTATAGGCGGCCACCATGGGAACCCAACGACTACACCAGCGGACAAAAGCAATGCATGATGGACAGGCTACTAAGGCGAAACCCAACAAACTGCCCATTTCAATTGTCCCTTTCCCCAGTCGTTGCAACACTTGCACCACTGGATCAGGAAAAGGGAGAGCCAAGATGTGTGGTTGCAGCCTGCGCTCCTGCCTCACCATATAAATCAACTCACGCGCAGCCATCATCCAGCTCCCCATACCTATAATAAACATCAAAACCCCTATACCCCCAAAAGTCCTATGGCGACGGACGAGTGGCGACGAGGACAGGCAGAGATGACTGCCGGGAGTCTCTTGTCACAACTCTGCACATGGGCGGCACAGATAAGATGGTCGTTTGTGCACTGGGATCTAGGCAACAGTGCAATCCGGTCCTGTCTGTGCAACAGAGCAGCCCTTTTGAGGAGCCACTCTGCTCACCCAACATGAGGAGGGGGCAAGAAAAGATGTCCTAAACATAGCGTGTCTAAAAAAAAACAGCGTGATTAGGCAATCGCACGCAGTAAGGTCATCCTTATGCTGTCGAAAACACAATTAAAATCACAGATCCAAACAAAAACAAACTATACAACCTCTTATGATCGCTGCATGGAAGGTCAGGACCCCTCTGCATACTGGCACAAATGAGCGTCCTGAAAGAAGAACTGCCCTTGTGGCAAAAGAGCTGGCTAGGTATAACATCGACATAGCAGCCGTTAGTGAATACCGGCTCCCAGACGAGGGTCAACTAACAGAATAGTGGTCTGGCTATACCTTCTTCTGGAAGGGTAAGCCTGCTGTGGAGAGAAACCGCACTTATGGAGTTGGCTTTGCCATCCGCCAACGCATTAGACACAGGCTAACTGAAATGCCTATAGGGATCAACGAGCGCCTCATGACGCTCCGAGTCCCAATGATTCACTCACGCCATGCCTTTTTCTTCAGTGCACACGCTCCAACACTGCATGCAGAGGATGACATCAGGGAGGTATTTTACGCCGACCTTAACAGTGGTAACCTCTATCCCCAGAAAATATAAGTTAGTGCTCCTTCGTGACTTCAATGCCAAAGTTGGCAGAGATGCTATCATTTGGCAGGGAACCATCGGGAGAAATGGACTAGGCAGGTGTAATCACAATGGCCTACTCCTCCTCAGCAAGTGTGCTGCACACAACCTCATTATCACCAATACCTTGTTTTGGCAGGCCGAAAAATTCAGGGGTTCGTGGCAACACCCACGATCAAAACACTGGTATCTCATTGACTACATCATTGTCAGAGAAAGAGATCGCCGAGATGTCCTTATCACCCGTGCCATGCGTGGCTCAAGCCACTGTGACACTGATCATTGGCCCGTCAGAACCAAGCTCTCACTTCAAGTCGCCCTAAAACGGCGAAGGCAACAAGCCTCCAGAAGAGATTTTAACACTAAGCGTCTGGAGGATCCAGCGGTAACACATGATTTCAGAGAGCAACTTGAACATGGGCTGATAAACAACCCAACAACAAAAAAACAATATCCCAGTGCCGAATGGGATATTCTCGACACTGTTATATAAAAAAAATGCAGAGAGACCCTCGGCCAGATCGAAAGAATGCACCAGGACTGATTGGATGAAAATGAACCGGCAATCAGTGTACTGGTCGATGATAAACGTGCTGCTTTAACTGACTGGCAGAACAACTGGCAGAACAACCCCCTGTCTCGGACCAACGCTGATACCTTCTGCAAGAAGAAAGCGGCGGCACAGTGGGAACTTCGCAATCTAAAGAACGACTGGTTTAAAAAAAAGCACGTGAAACACAAAAATTTGCACATCAGCACAAGAAGCGCGAACTTTTCAACTCCACTAAAACATTTTATGGGACAATCACAAGTGGCGCAGCTCCCTCCGCTCATCCGACGATAACTCCATAATTAAAGACGATGAAGGCCTCCTTAAGCGCTGAGAAGCGCACTGCCATTCGTTGCTCAACTGAAACACTGATGTGGATGTGCTGACTACCCAGCAGGTCCCTCAGCATCCAAAGCTGACCCACTTCAGCTATCCTCCATCTGTGGATGAGGTAGCTACTGCCATCAAACAGATGAAAAATAACAAAGCCTCAGGGCCTGATGGAATCCCAGCCGAGGTGTATAAAGGAGGAGGACCTCTGCTTACCAGCCGTCTCCACTCTCTCCTGGTGAATATATCGGAAAAGAAGGAAATCCCGCAAGTTTTTAAAGACGCCTTCATCGTCAATATTTATAAGAGCAAGGGAGACCAGTCAGACTGTGGCAACTACCGCGGGATCTCGCTGCTGTCCGTAGGTTGCAAGATTATCACCAGAGTCCTCCTAAACAGACGTCTTCCTGAGGCGGAAAATTCTTCCCAGAATCTCAATGTGGCTTTAGACCATCACGTGGCACCACTGACATTATCTTTGCTGCCCGCCAGATACAGGAAAAGTGCAGAGAACAGCGTCGTGACCTGTACATGGCTTTCATCGACCTAACAAAGGCCTTCGACTCTGTCAACAGAGAAGCCCTCTAGTGGACCCTCAACCGTTTCGGCTGCCCACTAAAATTCATCGCCATTGTGGGGCGACTCCACGATGACATGAACGGCAGTGTCCTGCACATTGCACAATGGCACCCAGTCAAAGTTCTACCCCATCCAAACGGGGGTTAAACAAAGGTGTGCACTGGCGCCAACTCTCTTTTCCATTTTCTTGGCTGCCTTCCTTACTTGTGCCAGTGCCAATATACCCGGCGGGGTGGACATCGAGTTCAGGATGAATAGTCTTTTCAACATAAGACGACTCTACACTGTAGGCAGAAACAAAGGTGTCGACACTTTCCATTACTGAGCTTCACATTGAACGCGACGTACAGGAGAGCCTGAACACCTACGCAGATGCGTATGCACACCTCGGCCTTGAGGTGAATGTACGTAAGACTCATAGTTTCTTTCAGCCTTCCCCTAGTTGAGCCACACCTCCACCATCCATGCAGCTTAACGGTACTACCCTCTCTAATGTTACCCACTTTCGGTATCTCGGCTCCCACCTGTCCACCACCGCGGACATCGATGAAGAGATTCAACATCGGATTAGATGTGCCTCTTAAACCTCTGGCAGACTCCGAAACCGTGTCTTCAGCTGTAGGGAGGTGAAATTATCTACAAAGTTACACGTATATCTAGCAGTGGTCCTCCCCACCCTGCTATATGGCAGTGAGACATACATCACATACAGGGGGGCACATCAAGACACTTGAAAGCTCTCACCAACGTAGTCTACGTTCCATCTTCCGAGTTCGCTGAGAAGACAAGACAACAAATGCCAGTATTTTTGCTGACACCAACTGTAGCAGCATCGAGGCTACCATTATCCATGAAGAACTACGCTGGACTGGCTATGTTACCCGCATGTAAGACAGTAGACTGCCAAAGCAGCTACTTAACAGTCACCTAACGAATAGTAAATGTAATGCTGGCGAGCAACTGAAAATGTATAAGGATAGTCTTAAGACAAACCTGAAAAGTGTCAAATCGACCCCCTCACCTGGAAGTCGATCACTCCACACCGTAACGCTTGGAGATCACCATGCAAGAAGGTGTCAATACTTTCGAGATAGCCCGACTGTATAACAAGGCAGACAATCGCCAAAGCCGGAAAGACGCTGCCGCCGCCCCACCCGCACTAGATGTAGCCTCCCACATGTGCAACATCTGTGATCGACCCTGTCGGTCCCGTATCGGCCTCTTTAGTCACCTCAGAACTTACCAACCTAGGTGACATCTTTAATAACTCATATCATTGGATCATAGCTGGATGATCGTCATACTCGATTCAGAGTGACAGCAAAGTAGTAGTAGTATTAGTAGTGTGTGTGTGTGTGTGTGTGTGTTATCTGGCCATCCCTCCGAATGATACGTTCAGCTGGATACTTTGTGAGTGTGATGGTGGTGGAGTGCTGGAGGCTGAAGCTTTGTCATAAATAGAGCAAACGTTATTTGCAACAAGTTATTCAAACTTTTGTTGGTATTTTTAAGACAGCTATATTACAGTGTATGTATGTATGTATGCAATGGTCAGCATGCTTGCCTCGCAAGCGAGCGGACCAGGGTTCGATCTCCGGGCAGGCTGAAACTATGTGCAATTTTTTTTTACGCCATTTACCTCTGTCTACCCAGCAGTAATTGGGAACGTGGATGTTAATCGATTTGCGGATCGCATTCCGGGGTAATGGTTAGCCAGTGCAGTTGACGAGTTGTCCGGTCTTCTCGGACTATTCCTGCAGCTCGTTAACTTAGGGTGTGGTTGTTGTGTTGGCGACATCTTCTACACCTTAAACAAATTCACGCCTAGGTGGCCCTTGTGCCAGCCATCTTCGTTACACGAGGGGCAATCATTATTATTATTATTATTATTATTATTATTATTATTATTATTATTATTATTATTATTATTATGTATATATGTATGTATGTATGTGTGTATGTATGTAGGCATGTGTGCACGCGCGCGCGCGCCTGTGTGTGTGTGTGTGTGTGTGTGTGTGTGTGTGTGTGTGTGTATAATTTACATCAGGGATTAAATTTGGAAATAAACTTTTCAGAGAGGACAGCGCCGCTATTGTTTGTTAATTTCAACTTTCATTCAAACAAAAGCTACTTCATTTTGGACATGAAGTCTACACTGCCACGTAAAGTTATCTCTCGAGGTTCTGAAAGTTTTCAGATAATCGGGCATGGAGTTTCGCTGAAACCTAATGACATTATCTACTCTCAATTGACGATAGACAAAATTTTCTCGGAAGCATTAAAATATACCCTTGATACGGAGGGAACTAAAGATGCTTCTGACTGAAGAACAAAACAAATCCTGCTTATCTAAATACTATACAGCTGATGATGTAGTGTACTCTAATAGAACAAGGAATGAGCTTTACAGAGAAAATGTACTTAAAAAATTATATCCCCAAGATGAACTAGAATAAATACTCATTATTTCTTAATGTCCAATATTTTCAAGGAATAATGACGTGCTCCGAATATAATGATAATGGGAGAGAGAGACAGAGAGAGATCGTCATGTTATGGGAAAAAATAAACCAGGCGAGTATCAGCATTTCAAGCAAGATTCCCTCCCAGCGGAGGGCCAATTAGGGGTCCAAGAACAGATTGTCGAAACATATGTCTGTACGAAGACAATTATGAGGAGAGGGAAAACGAGTATGGAGAGTAAAAATGACAAGAGACAAGAAAAATAAATCTGAATCAAGAGAACCGGTAAAACGGCAGGAAAATATAATGGAAGGGCAAACGATTACCTGGGAGGAACATGAAAACTCAATATGGTCTAGGACCGGGCCGAAGGACTAAAAGAAATCAAGTAGGACCAGACACAGTTATGGAGTACCAACACCCGTCAGAGAGGACCATAAGACGTCAGGAATGGGTTAAATCTTCAAACTAAGATTTTATTGAAATTTAACAATATTTACGTTCACCAGCTCAGGAAAAAACAGAGGACAAATAATAACGGAAATACGGAGGGAAAATATTTAATGGAGTCGTCTAAGTGGGATACCAGAGGCAGTATTGTGACAAAAGACGAAGCCTTGGCATAATTTCTACTCAAGATGTAAAAGTTCTTAAAATAGATAAAGTAAAGAGAGGAAAGGAGCCAAGTCTCCGTGAACAGTAAAAATGTTTTAAAGGTGAAAATGAGGAGGTAGTGACGGCTGGACCAGATGAGGCCAGCGTCAAGATAAATGGTGAGGCGAGCAACTTATTTTGTGAAGGGCATCTTACTCCCGCACCTGGTAATACTCCTTCCCGCAATTGGTAATTCTCCCGCAGTTAGTAATTCTCCTTCCCGCAGTTGGTAATTCTCCCTCCCGCAGTTGGTAATTCTCCCTCCCGCAGTTGGTAAATACTCCTTACTGCAGTAGGTAAATACTCCCTCCCGCAGCTGGTAATACTCTCTCCCGCAGTTGGTAATACTCCCTCCCGCAGTTGGTAAATACTCCTTACTGCAGTAGGTAAATACTCCCTCCCGCAGTTGGTAATACTCTCTCCCGCAGTTGGTAATAATCCCTCCCGCAGTTGGTAATACCTCCCGCAGCTGGTAATACTTTCCCGCAGTTGGTAATACTCCCGCAGTTGGTAATACTCCTCCGCAGTTGGCAACTCCCTCCCGCAGCTGGTAATACTCTCTCCCGCAGCTGGTAATACTCCCTCCCGCAGTTGGTAATACTCCCTCCCGCAGTTGGTATACTCCCTCCCGCAGCTGGTAATACTTCTCCCGCAGTGGTAATACCCTCCCGCAGCTGGTAATACTCTCTCCCGCAGTGGTAATACTCCTCCCGCAGTTGGTAATACTCCCTCCCTGGTAATACTCCCTCCCGCAGCTGGTAATACTCCCCGCAGTCCCGCAGCTGGTAATACCCCTCCCGCAGTTGGTAATACTCCCTCCCGCAGCTGGTAATACTCTCTCCCGCAGTTGGTAATACTCCCTCCCGCAGTTGGTAATACTCCCTCCCGCAGTTGGTAATACTCCCTCCCGCAGTTGGTAATACTCCCGCAGTTGGTTATATCCCCAAAGTTAAGTAATACCCCCAACGTTAATACTTCCACATCAAGCAATATTACTTGACTGGGATATATTGAATATACCCCAGTCAGGTAATTCTCCCATGTTATGTAATACTCCCATGTTATGTAATACTCCTATGTTATATAATACTCCCATGTTATGTAATACTCCCATGTTATGTAATACTTCCATGTTATGTAATACACCCATATTATGTAATACACCCATATTATGTAATACTCCCATGTTATGTAATACTCCCATGTTATGTAATACTTCTATGTTATGTAATACTCCCATGTTATGTAATACTCCCATGTTATGTAATACTCCCATGTTATGTAATACTCCCATGTTATATAATACTCACATGTTATGTAATACTCCCATGTTATGTAATACTCCCATGTTATGTAATACTCCCATGTTATGTAATACTCCCATGTTATGTAATACTCCCATATTATGTAATACTCCCATGTTATGTAATACTCCCATGTTATGTAATACTCCCATGTTATGTAATACTCCCATGTTATGGAATACTCCCATGTTATGTAATACTTCCATGTTAAGTAATACTCCCATGTTATGTAATACTCCCAACGTTAAGTAATACTCCCATGTTATGTAATACTCCCATGTTATGTAATACTCCCATGTTATGTAATACTTCCATGTTAAGTAATACTCCCATGTTATGTAATACTTCCATGTTAAGTAATACTCCCATGTTATGTAATACTCCCATGTTATGTAATACTCCCATGTTATGTAATACTCCCATGTTATGTAATACTCCCATGTTATGTAATACTCCCATGTTATGTAATACTTCCATGTTATGAAATACTCCCATGTTATGGAATACTCCCATGTTATGTAATACTCCCATATTATGTAATACTCCCATGTTATGTAATACTCCCATGTTATGTAATACTCCCATGTTATGTAATACTCCCATGTTATGTAATACTCCCATGTTATGTAATACTTCCATGTTATGTAATACTCCCATGTTATGTAATACTCCCATGTTACGTAATACTCCCATGTTATGTAATACTCCCATGTTATGTAATACTTCCATGTTAAGTAATACTCCCATGTTATGTAATACTCCCAACGTTAAGTAATACTCACAACAATAAGTGCGCGCGCGTGTGTGTGTGTGTGTGTGTGGTGTGTGTACTTACTTGTACCCAGTGTGTCGTTCTAGCCTGTTCAGTATTGTTCCTCTATCAATCTCAATGTTCTCTCCCATGCTTACCTCCCTGTCTATACATTGCTGAACACTTTTATTCCCTCACTCCCACAGCTTTTTTCATGATCCATTAACCACCCCAAGTTTATTTCACCGTTAACTTAACTATCCGGAAGTTAAAATAACCTAACCAAACCTAACAACCAAATATATCCTATTATAATCAAACCTACCCTTACCTAACGTCACAAAACCAAACCTAATCTAATACTACCTAACCTAACCCCAACTAATCTAATGAAACCTAACCTAACCCCTTTGGTCATCCTTTCACATGTACAGTACCTCAAAAAAGTATCTGTCCACACTGTGTATAAAACATTATGAGACCACGGATGATAAATATTGGCACATTCATTTACTTTGGTATATAGTTTAACATAAGTAATGCAACGTGTATTTATTTCGGCATACCAACTCTCCCGGGACATCACGAGTTGCGTGTAGCATTGTGGAAGTCGTCGGATCCATCCTGGTAGATACTTTTTCGATACTGTACACCTGACATAATTCACCACCTTCACTGTATCCATTCCGACAAACGTTAATTCCATTCAATAGCTTCATTTATTTGCTTATGAGACAAACTTTCACTCTTCACCCAGGAGAAGTGTCAACTGAAAGTACAGTGACATTGTGACATTTTTCAATCGACCTCAATCAAAACATTTTGATTTCAAGTTTATAGTTTAAGGATAATTGTTTGAAATTTTGAAGGAAACAGAAGTTAGTATACTTGGTGAACTATAGCTTCGGTAAAAGACTCCAAAACTAGAAGTATACTGTATTGTGGATAATGAAGGTTGCCTCTAGCTTGGTTGGCTCCTTGTACACCAAATGGCTACATATTTAGGTAGGAAATTTGGGGAAAGTTATTTGCGTTTTCTTTATTCGATGATTCAAATTTCAGACCGCATCCAACTTTCTGGGTAAAATATTTTTTTTTTCTTTTACAAAAGCCGCAACAACTCACATAGACACAGACTCATTCTGTCGGATTCTCGAGGGGAAAATTGGAACGAGCGAAAACACGTTGAAACTACTGTAATTGATTTCCGGACGCGTCGTAGCCACCAACTCGGCTGACAGCACCAGCTCACAGGGACACAGAAAGGGCTGTTGTGTCATTTTTTGTGTGATTATTACCTATGAAGGCAACGTTCAAATAAAATGCGTCGTCTGTCGCACTGTATAGTTTGATGGGTCGCATGCGGCAAACGGATTACAGGTTGACCATCATTGCTCGTGTTAACAAAAGGGCGGACGGACGACGGTCAGCACCCCCCCCCCTCCCCCCTCATGATGTGGAACAAAAAGTTGGTGGAATGAAAAAATGATAAAGCAGGAAAGTAATATAAATAAAAGCCTTCCCTAAATATTTTAAAGAAATTTCCCATCAAAATGTTTTTCAAGAATTAATGGATGAACAGGTTATGCACATAGACACTGGGAGGGGAGGGACTAATGGTTTAAAAAAGTCCCATGAACTAAAACATTACATTTACCGATACAACAGAGGGATGATCATCTTACATTACAAAACAAGAGGACATTTTTTTTAGCATTTTCAGTCACTGCGCTCTACCCTCCTTCCCTTTCCATTACTCTTCCTTGTCTTTGAGGTTTCTCTGTCTCTTGCCTCACAAATAAAAGTGGAAGGGAATCAACTCATTCTTATAGAAAAAAATATATACACGAGAGAGAATTAATTTCTTTGAAAAATCATAAGGATATATTCTGTCAGCGATGTTTATTGACTTCTTTATAAGATTTGTCCAAGAGTCAAAATTACTTTATCTCATCACCCGTCAACTGGAGAAAAACAAATACTAAAACAGGTAATGTTTGTAGTAGTGAAGCTTATGTAATTAACATGTTTTTTTTCTTTAAATAAACCCCTGAGCCTATAATCAACCCCGAGGTGGACCGAGTCTGACAACAATAATGAGAGTTAGTGTTTATTATCCCATCTTATATTGTTTCCCTTTAATAAATGTAAGTCCATTATAAAATCTTTTCCAGTATTACAAAACAGTGTTTGTTTTCATGGTTACTTTAGTTTATATATTTTTTTTTCATCGTGTGATAATCGCTGCTGTAGAACTTATAAGAAAGTCTACAAAACGCGCTAGTAAATATTTATCTTGTTGAAGATTCATATAGAAAATACACCAGGTAGTTTAACTGCTCGAGAAGATTTTTACAATGTCATAATCCACAGAACTACAGAGCGATAGAAGCAATCAAACTGAGCAGGAAAAAATCGTCCGCAGCTAATGGTATGTAATTCACACATACACATACATTATTATATTTCCATAAAACTGACAACTGAGCGATAATGCCAATATCCATAACAACACACATTTTATCGCAGCATCAAAATACTGCAACATCTGGCATTTCAATCGAGGCACTATTAGCACTACCATCACCACCAGCAGTGAGAGAGTCCTTGCAACAACAGCAGTCTTCAGTGACAACTATATCAACAACTCTGGCAGCGATAACAACAGTCGTATCTAGAACTCTATTAACAGCAGCTTGATTAAGACGAAGAGTAGCTCCGGCAGGGTTAACGTCAGCTCCGGCAGGGTTAACGTTAGCTCCAGCAGGGTTAGTGTCAGCTCCAGTAGGGCTAACGTTAGCTCCAGCAGGGTTAACGTCAGCTCCAGCAGGGTTAACGGCAGCTCCAGCAGGGTTAACGTCAGCTCCAGTAGGGTTAACGTCAGCTCCAGCAGGGTTAACGTTAGCTCCAGCAGGGTTAGTGTCAGCTCCAGTAGGGCTAACGTTAGCTCCAGCAGGGTTAACGTCAGCTACAGCAGGGTTAACGGCAGCTCCAGCAGGGTTAACGTCAGCTCCAGTAGGGTTAACGTCAGCTCCAGCAGGGTTAACGTCAGCTCCAGCAGGGTTAACGTTAGCTCCAGCAGGGTTAGTGTCAGCTCCAGCAGGGCTAACGTTAGCTCCAGCAGGGTTAACGTCAGCTCCAGCAGGGTTAGTGTCAGCTCCAGTAGGGCTAACGTTAGCTCCAGCAGGGTTAACGTCAGCTCCAGCAGGGCTAATGTCAGCTCCAGCAGGGTTAAGCTCCAGTAGGGCTAACGTTAGCTCCAGCAGGGTTAACGTCAGCTCCAGCAGGGCTAACGTCAGCTCCAGCAGGGCTAACGTCAGCTCCAGCAGGGCTAACGTCAGCTCCAGCTAACCTCCAGCAGGGTTAATGTCAGCTCCGGCAGGGTTAACGTCAGCTCCGGTAGGGTTAACGTCAGCTCCAGCAGGGTTAACGTCAGCTCCAGCAGGGTTAACGTCAGCTCCAGCTGGGTTAACGTCAGCTCCAGCAGGGTTAACGTCAGTTCCAGCAGGGTTAACGTCAGCTCCGGCAGGGTTAACGTCAGCTCCGGCAGGGTTAACGTCAGCTCCAGCAGGGTTAACGTCAGTTCCAGCAGGGTTAACGTCAGCTCAAGCAGGGTTAACGTTAGCTCAAGCAGGGTTAACGTTAGCTCAAGCAGGGTTAACGTTAGCTCAAGCAGGGTTAACGTCAGCTCCAGCAACGTCAGCTCCTCCAGCTTAACGTCAGCTTAACGTCAGCTTAACGTCAGCTCGCAGGGTTAACGTCAGCTCCGGCAGGGTTAACGTCAGCTCCAGCAGCTCCAGCAGGGTTAACGTCAGCTCCAGCAGGGTTAACGTCAGCTCAAGCAGGGTTAACGTCAGCTCCGGCAGGGTTAACGTCAGCTCCAGCAGGGTTAACCTCAGCTCCAGCAGGGTTAACGTCAGCTCAAGCAGGGTTAACGTTAGCTCCAGCAAGGATAATGTCGTCTCCAGTAGGGTTAACGTTACCTCCAGCAGGGATAACAGTTGTAAAGACAGCAACAGCAGTTCATAAATGAGCAGCATCATAGTTAAAAGACACAAACAGCAGAAATAGAGCAACAAGTACAGCAGCTCTATGAGTACTGCAGCAAAATCTAGAGCGGTGGCAGTAGTAGTAATGGGGATGGTGATGATGATGGGACAAGCAGTTAAATTTACTTTCCTACCGAAGAAATGTGAGCAGCAGTAAGTCAAACGCACCAACTACCCCGTTTAGTCAGTACCGCACTGCTTTGGAGACAAAAAAATAAAGTCTTATATTTCTTTCCCCTGAGAATATTTACAGCCTAATTTCCTTCAATGAGGAGCATCAGCCATCTGTGTTACGCGCACTATTTCCGATAAACATACGTAGTCAGCGACGGTCATGAAGGAGATCATATCCTAAGACGACTAGATCACGCCAGCATCCTCTGCCCACTGCCCGGCCAACCTCTTGAGCCCCAGCTCAAAATGAACCACATGTTGCAATTCTGCTTCCTAACGCCATTCAGTAATAAAGAGAAAAACAGAAATAGCAAACAGCTGCACCTCGTCCAGCTTGATGCGACTATGAGGAAATATTTATGAAAGTGGGTAACACAGGTCAGGCTCAGAGGGTAACACAGGTCAGGCTCAGAGGGTAACACAGGTCAGGCTCAGAGGGTAACACATGTCAGGCTTAGATGGTAACACAGGTCAGACTTAGAGGTTATCACAGGCTCAGACTGAAATTCCATCACTAGTTTTTCGTATAACAATTGTGTGCGTATTGAAAATATTCATATTCGAGGACATTAACGCTTACTGCTGTGCCTTATTTGATTACAAATCTGTCAATCACTTGATTGACAATCATCATTTCCAGCTCCGGAATAATCATAGTTACAACCTAACTCTTTCACCGCGTGTCACGCACTTGCCATTTTATTCTGTAAAAATAAAAAAAAATAAGTGACAACCTTGGAAACCTTGCATTTTTCTGGATGAATACACTTTCAGTATTATATGAACGCTGGTGGGGGAAGTATTATGGTGATTGGCACAGTTCCAGGAGGACGCATATCTTTCTTAAGTCGCCAGGTTATTATTTTTTTAAGCAAATATATGATTATAGGTACACTCACTGCGACGATTATTACCTAGTTCAGGGTAGATAAACGCGTTACTGTGTATCGGAGCACATCATTTAATATCAGGTGGCAATTATTACATGCCTTTATAGATCGGTATATAAAGCTTTTGATAAACCTTATATATTCATGAAGCACACGAGTCACACTGTGCTTTATACGCCTGAGTGGAGTGGTCATATTCACCACAGGCTTTTGGTCCTCGTCCACGAAGTCGAGTGGTGCGTCCTCGTCTTCCCGGACTCCCCGTCGAAGTAGTTGAGGGATGGGTCCTCCTCAACACTTGACGGAGGTTCCAGCAACTCGTCTCTTATCGGATATAAACTATAACCGAAGTGTCGAGCAATTTTTTCCTTGTCGGCCATGGGCAATCTTTAACTAGTCCACCAGTGTAGGGCCACCAGGTCCTCATGATCAAACGCAAACAGTTCCCTTATTTAAACGCATTGTTGACCTTTGAGTGTGACCAATATCAGCAATGCCACAGCGAAACTCCGCATTATGCACTTAAGAAACATTTTAAAATCGATATTAACATACTAATACAGTACAAGCCATAAACCTACCCAATACACTGTCAGTT
This sequence comes from Homarus americanus, assembly GCF_018991925.1. Taxonomy (NCBI): domain Eukaryota; kingdom Metazoa; phylum Arthropoda; class Malacostraca; order Decapoda; family Nephropidae; genus Homarus; species Homarus americanus. The sequence goes on from NW_024749659.1 coordinate 16,282, forward strand.
GACCAAACTAACAAAGTAAGCGTGGAACATAGAACCTTGTTGAAAAAGATGACAGCGGAGTGTAGATGGTAGTGTAGATGGTGGTGTAGATGGTGGTGTAGATGGTGGTGTAGACTGTAGAGGATAGTGTAGAACTGTAAATGATGGTGGTGTAGACTGTAGAGGATAGTGTAGATGATGGTGGTGTAGACTGTAGAGGATAGTGTAGATGATGGTGGTATAGACTGTAGAGGATAGTGTAGATGATGGTGGTGTAGACTGCAGAGGATAGTGTAGATGATGGTGGTCTAGACTGTAGAGGATAGTGTAGATGATGGTGGTGTAGACTGTAGAGGATAGTGTAGATGATGGTGGTGTAGACTGTAGTGAGTGTAGTCTAGATGGTGGCGTAGACTGTAGTATAGATGATGATGTAGAGTGTTGTGTAGATGATGGTGTAGTCTGTAGTGTAGAGTGTTGTGTAGATGATGGTGTAGTCTGTAGTGTAGATGATGGTATAGAGTGTTGTGTAGATGATGGTGTAGTCTGTAGTGTAGATGATGGTATAGAGTGTTGTGTAGATGATGGTGTAGTCTGTAGTGTAGATGATGGTATAGAGTGTTGTGTAGATGATGGTGTAGTCTGTAGTGTAGATGATGGTGAAGACTGTAAGTGTAGACGATTGTGTAGACTGTAGATGATAGTGTAGCCACAGACATAGACTAGTACTGACCATGTTTGTTATACTCTTACCCGCTGTTGTTTACTAAAGAAAATAATCTTCATGTTGATAAAACGCCATTACATGATAATTAACACCCAAGTTCACTACTGTTATATTGTTAAGCATTTGTGTGTGTGTGAGTGAGTAAGCTTGAGTTTGGAATGGGTGTGAGTGAGTGTAAGTGGAGGAATAGGAACAAGTGTGGATGAATGGGTATGGTTATGTATGAGTGTGTCCGCAGGCTTGTAGTAGGCATGAGGGAGTGTGAATGAGGTAAGGAGGGGGGGGGGAGGGGTTGAGAAGAAGGGAAAGGAAGAGGAAGGTAGTGCAAGGGAATAAGACATAGAAACAGAAGGAGAGACGAGTGAAGGGAACAAGAGAGAAACCGTCACGCTCCCTCCTCCGGCTCAGGTCAATCCTACCCTACTGATAATTCTGTTTTCAAATCTTGTATCTGAATCGCAGAGAGACTTTTCCTCTGTTAAGACGTACGTTTAACATTTTAACCTAACCTTTCCTTCTGTTAATACGTATGTTTATCTCGGCCACAAGTTCTTTTTCCTATCCTCGAGTGAGTTTCTCTTGTCCACGTACAGTACCTCTATACGGGATATTAAATATTCAGATTTACTCCGCATGTATTTCATTAAAGTATTTCAAATGCAACGTAAATATCAATCGACGAGTGATAATATTGTTTTTCCCTCAAGTACACTATTAATCACAATACAACGACTCCAGCAACTAGTCTTGGGTAGTAGGCTGTTACCATGGTGACAGAGAACGTACAGTACATCAGCAGGGGATAGTAGTGTCACACAGTAATAAAACACGATACATTACATTTACATATTGGGACATCAAAATATCATAATGAGTAAAAACACAAATTGATTCAAGATTTATAAGGTAAAGTACAATAAACTCACCAAGAAGCTTCACAATTTGTAACTGAGAAACAAACTTTTTGTTTTTGTTTTACAGTTACGCCAATTTATCTCCAAGTGGTGTGGTATCGGATCATTTTACACCAGCATCGTGAACAACGCCTCAAAATAAAAACCACACGTGAGACTCGGAAAGATGCGTCTCACTGATAGAAAAAAAAAGACATGCAACAGCACACAAACTAGACGAAAATACCCCCCAAAAATTAACTCAAACATATACAGTAAACATTCGAGGTATGACTAATATTGCCCTAAAACCCCTTAACGATATGTATAAACAAACCTTAACTATGACCCGGGATACGCAACAATCCTAAAGGGTAAACCACGATGGTCTCGGAAGTGTAATAATACTTTATGACTCTTAAATTCTTAACTACGACCAAATATACTTATCAGTATTAAACATTATAGAGCGACAAACGACGTACTTTATCACACTGCCTGGAGGAGGAGGAGGAGGAAGAGGAAGTAGGGGTAGAGGGAGGAGCAGGAGAAGCAGAAGGAGCAAGAGGAATTGGGAGGAGGAGGAGCAAGAGGAACTAGAAGGAGGAGGAGGTGGAACTGAAAGGAAAGAGAGGAACCGAAAAGAGGAGGAGGGGAACGACAAGAGGAGGAAGACGACATAAGATACGAAAGTGGAGGAGAAAATGGGGAGGACATGGAAGATAGAAAGGGAAGAGAAGAAGAGGACATAAGAGATAGAGGAGGAGACATACAAGGAGACAATAAACAGAGGGAGATAAAGAGAAGAGGAGACCCAGAAAATAGAGAAAGAAACATAACAAGAAAGGGGGATCAATAAGAGACGGGGAAGGAGGAGGAAGAGAACCAATTGGTGACGTTGAAGGAGGAAGATGGCCAATAGGACTAGGACGAGAAGGAAGAGGAAGACCGACTGCTAAAGGTGTGAATTGTAACAGCATAAAATTACATTTATGCGAGATCAACGGTAGGGAGCTACTCGAGGGAGGTGGAAGGATGGGGGAGCACCGCGACCATCAGAGAATTGATTAATGGGCGACCTACAATATATAGACCGGAAGAGTGACGGACATAATACAACTACAAAGTGGTGTTATGTAATACTCTGTAATCTAATCTGGGCCTCAAATTTAGAGCTAAGTTTGGCTTATTCTTGTTTCATTGTGTGTCAGCCGATCGTCGATGTCTGGTTCTTACCTCACCTCAGTAATGGCCAGGGAACGCTCGGCCCTTGTCTGGGAGATTTTACACAACACTTGATAATTGTAGATAACTGGAATCGTCAAAACTGAAGATAACCAATATGTTTTGTAAATAACTTTTTCCATATAATAGGAAACAAGATCAAGGAGACCCAAATTTAAACAGTTGAAGGGCGATGCGGTACAAAAGAGCGATGACAAATATCAAGACGTATAAAAAGTAGTTAAGTAACGGGGGTGCTCATGGCAACATTGACATTGTAGAAACAAAAAATGCCATGGATTAGAGACAGTAAAAACTCCTCTTTACTCACCATCAACAAAAAGAGTTATTAAACCTGACACACGGACAAACGACAACAAATCCACCCCTGACTTATCCGGCTTGCTTGCAAACGATAACTTTTTCTTCTTTTTTTAAACTTGGTAATACAAACAATCTATTTTTCAGGGATACGCAAAACATTCTTAATATTTTAACAAAGTCTTGTTCCTACACCCATGTGTTGCTGATTTTTTAAACTAAGATATGATTATAAAAACTTGAGATTACATTCATGAATTAACTGTCAGATCTCCCAACTTTGTCGCTGTCCTTTCTGATGCTGATGCCAGTTTTGTGACGTCATAAGGCTTCCTCTCACGCACGCACGCGCACACTTTACATTCGAGATTTATTTAGTTTTCATTATATGCCCAAAACTTTATCTGCATTATATATAGTACGTAAAGTGCCTTCAACAAACAACTCTAACATTATCCGTGCTTATTACCTCGTGTGATGAGTTTTGCCCTTGTTGAGTAATTACATCAGTTAATAACAAGAAGACACACAGGCATTAAGAAACACCAATTGCGATAATAATGTGACATAAGTGGGAACCATAGTACAGTTATCTCACTCCTTTCCACGATTCCTAAAATCTTCCACATTCCTGATTCCCAATTATGAAAACATGTTAAATTTCACAGTATATTAATTTCCGAAAACAAGTCTTGCCATTTCACTAACAACTTCAATGGGAAGTGGTGGCTGGTAGTCTCCGTGTGGCTTCGACAGCGAATATAGACGAGCCAACCCAAGGCGTCAGTCGGGTGAGTCTGGCGTCACCCGCCACAGACAGGTCCAGATAAGATAGGTGTGTCTCCCCCTTTTGTATGGACGTTTGTGAACCACTGGGTCTTTACAACAATCCGGTGGTGCTATGGTTATGTGATACTGCTAGTAGCACCTCACTGCCTCTTCAATGGAGGCATTGTGTATATCAATAATGCAACTGTCATAATGAAAGATATTAAAAATGGCATCTTTTTATAAGACTGAGAGAAAGAGGAACATTGCAAATTGTTCCACCACATCAACTATAAAGTGACTTAAGTACCCCCTTGTACGTGAACCTGTAGTGTTGTCTGGTACACGAGGAGCATTAAACACCATATTACTCCATCAGTCGGTGCTGCCACCAGCCAACCTTTACCAAAAACTATCATCTATGGTTCTACTTTTTCAATATCGTCCTGTCTGGATTTGATGCTAATTTGAAAGTCAAATTTCTACTGCGCCAACTTGGTTCAGGCTTATAAAATGTATTCGTAAACGCTATTTTACTGTGCAGACGGGGCGCTGTCGGTGTAAAAAAAAATCACGATGAAATATTACGCAGTGAACTGCGTTCATGTGATACGAAACTTTAATTGAAATGTCACATTCGTTAAAAATCACAGTGCTCAGTGCTCACTTATTTTGTTTAAATACAAGTATAATAGATTACTTAGCAGCTGTAAGGACGGCAAGAACAATGATTACGAGTGTAATAAATAATTTTTTAGGTGAAGTTCTCATTTTCTCGGGTAAGCAAGTGAAGAAACAAGAGCTAAATAAACGTTCTGAAATTAAGCTAACTCTCTGGTAGCGTTACTAAGTCATCGTCTGTCGGCTCTGAGTGGGATAACAGACGACAATACGAAAGAAATGCTCAGACTGGTTCACTCAATAGGGTTATTTCCAAACACTACTCAAATAAATTAATTGCGTGACCTGATTCTAAGCGTCAGAAGGCCGCTGTTGCACTCGGCGATGGAAGCGAAAAATTCTACTAATCACCTCGACTGCCGCAGCCTTGACCGCAGATATACGTAAGCTTTAACCCGAGTGTGGGCACGGAGGCAAAACTAAACCTTAACCTCAGTGTCGGCACGGAGGCAGCACCAAGCCTTAATCTGAGTGTGGGCACGGAGGCAGCACCAAGCCTTAATCTGAGTGTGGGCACGGAGGCTGTAATAAACCTAACGACACAAAGCTAACAAATAAAAGACGACCTCACTCAAACCAACCTAAGTAAGCTTAAAGTCACTTAAACTTGAAAACTTCTCGAAGTAATTAAATGGTCGAAAGTTTCTGGACAATACAAGAATAAAAGAAGATGTTCAGCGAATGTCATTCATTGTATAAAGACTAATCTAAACTTTAAACTAAAATAAAAACTGTAGAAATATCCATCAAATGTTAAAATGTTTACCTGTACCTTCATAAACAAATCATCCCCCTGAAGTTTACGGAAAAAATCAAGATTATAATTACAAATGCTAACGCTAATTCTCCATTTCTATGCTATGGTGCTTATTATCATTTACCGTCTGTATATTTTAGGAGGACTATAAAGGGTCTATTTTTGTGAGATAAACGGCTGATATCGTGTGTGCGTGTGTATGTGTGTGTGTGTGTATCACCCTGACAAACAATCATCACCACCACGACAAAGAACAACCACCACCACCCCGACAAACAACCATCACGGCAAACAATAACAACCACCACAATCTCCACAAACAACCGCCATCACCACCACGACAAACAACAACAACCATCATCATCACCACCACGACACAAAAAACAACAACCACCACCTCGACAAACAACATCCCCCACCACAACGATGAACAAGAACAGCCACCACCAAGCAAGAAACCACCACCATCACGACAAACAACATCCACCACCAGAACGATAAACAAAAACAACAAACACCACGACAAGCAACCACCACCTCGACAAACAACATCCCCCACCACAACGATGAACAAGAACAGCCACCACCAAGCAAGAAACCACCACCATCACGACAAACAACATCCACCACCAGAACGATAAACAAAAACAACAAACACCACGACAAGCAACCACCACCTCGACAAACAACATCCCCCACCACAACGATGAACAAGAACAGCCACCACCAAGCAAGAAACCACCACCATCACGACAAACAACATCCACCACCAGAACGATAAACAAAAACAACAAACACCACGACAAGCAACCACCACCTCGACAAACAACATCCCCCACCACAACGATGAACAAGAACAGCCACCACCAAGCAAGAAACCACCACCATCACGACAAACAACATCCACCACCAGAACGATAAACAAAAACAACAAACACCACGACAAGCAACCACCACCTCGACAAACAACCACCATCACCACAACGATGAACAAGAACAGCCACCACCAAGCAAGAAACCACCACCATCACGACAAACAACATCCACCACCAGAACGATAAACAAAAACAACAAACACCACGACAAGCAACCACCACCTCGACAAACAACATCCCCCACCACAACGATGAACAAGAACAGCCACCACCAAGCAAGAAACCACCACCATCACGACAAACAACATCCACCACCAGAACGATAAACAAAAGCAACAAACACCCCGACAAGCAACCACCACCTCGACAAACAACCACCATCACCACGACAAACCACTACCACTACGACAAACAACCACCACCACCACGATAAACAGCAACAAGCACCAGCACGACCAACAACAACCACCACCTCAACAACCACCACCACGACAAACAACAACAACCACGATAAGAAAGGTACAATATTATACCCCCCCCCCGCCTTCCTAGAACTTGTACAGCGGAAACAAAAAACAGAAACCTTGCGACACAAAGTCAATTCTGAACGTGGCGTCGAGGGACAATGATCTTAATGGTGGTGGTGATTTGGAACCAGAATGGCTAGCTGGAAGGCCGGAGGAGAGAGCAGGAGGTAGGATACAGGAGGAGGAGGAGGAGGAGAGTGGATGATTAAGGGAGAGGGTTTGGAAGAGCGAAAACGAGGGAGGGAAAAACAGAGAGAGAGGGAAGGTAGCGGATAATAAAGGGGAGGAAAGCAGGAATGGAGACAAAAATAAATAAACAGGGTTACCAAGTGACAGCACCAAGATCCCGCTTCCTCTATCAAGGAATAAACAATTGAAATTAAAATTGAATTGAACAAATAAATAAAATAATTAATTAATTAATAAATAAATAAATATAAAAAACATAATAAAAGAGAGAGAGAGAGAGAGAGAGGAAAAATTTGTAAAAGCTTTAATAATGGCTCTCCACCGCCTGGTGAAGGGTGACGTAGAGGTGCCCTGCTCTCTCCCCTAAATAGCTTCAGTGATGGGTGCCACATACCTATACACATCAGTGATGGGTGCCACATACCTATACACATCAGTGATGGGTGCCACATACCTATACACATCAGTGATGGGTGCCACATACCTATACACATCAGTGATGGGTGCCACATACCTATACACATCAGTGATGGGTGCTACATACGTATACACATCAGTGATGGGTGCCATATACCTATACACATCAGTGATGGGTGCCACATACCTATACACATCAGTGTTGGGTTCCACATACCTATACACATCAGTGTTGGGTGCCACATACCTATACACATCAGTGATGGGTGCCATATACCTATACACATCAGTGATGGGTGCCACATACCTATACATCAGTGATGGGTGCCACATACCTATACACATCAGTGATGGTGCCATATACACATCATTGATGGGTGCCACATACCCTATACACATCAGTGATGGGTGCCACATACCTGTACACATCAGTGATGGGTGCCACATACCTATACACATCAGTGATGGGTGCCACATACCTGTACACATCAGTGATGGGTGCCTATACCTGTACACATCAGTGATGGGTGCCATATACCTATACACATCAGTGATGGGTGCCATATACCCTATACACATCAGTGATGGGTGCCATATACCTATACACATCAGTGATAGGTGCCACATACCTATACACATCAGTGATGGGTGCCACATACCTATACACATCAGTGATGGGTGCCACATACCTATACACATCAGTGATGGGTGCCACATACCTATACACATCAGTGATGGGTGCCACATACCTATACACATCAGTGTTGGGTGCCATAGACCTATACACATCAGTGTTGGGTGCCACATACCTATACACATCAGTGTTGGGTGCCACATACCTATACACATCAGTGATGGGTGCCATATAGCTATACACATCAGTGATGGGTGCCATATAGCTATACACATTAGTGATGGGTGCCACATACCTATACACATCAGTGATGGGTGCCACATACCTATACACATCAGTGATGGGTGCCATATAGCTATACACATCAGTGATGGGTGCC
>NW_024749660.1:0-14296 GCF_018991925.1 Homarus americanus
TAGGTGTTGTTGTTAGTAAGGTGTTGTGTGTTAGTGGTGGGTGTTGTGTGTTAGTGGTAAGGTGTTGTGTGTTGGTGGTAAGGTGTGTGTGTTAGTGGAAGGTGTGTGTGTTGGTGTTGGGTGTTGTGTGTTGGTGGTAGGTGTTGTGTGTTAGTGGTAGGTGTTGTGTGTGTTAGTGGTGGTGGGTGTTGTGTGTTAGTGGTAGGTGTTGTGTGTTGGTGGTAGGTGTTGTGTGTTAGTGGTAAGGTGTTGTGTGTTAGTGGTAAGGTGTTGTGTGTTGAGTGGTAGGTGTTGTGTGTTAGTGGTAGGTGTTGTGTGTTGAGTGGTAAGGTGTTGTGTGTTAGTGGTAAGGTGTTGTGTGTTAGTGGTAGGTGTTGTGTGTTAGTGGTGGGTGTTGTGTGTTAGTGGTAGGTGTTGTGTGTTAGTGGTAGGTGTTGTGTGTTAGTGGTAAGGTGTTGTGTGTTAGTGGTAAGGTGTTGTGTGTTGGTAGGTGTTGTGTGTTAGTGGTGGTGGGTGTTGTGTGTTAGTGGTAGGTGTTGTGTGTTAGGTGGTAGGTGTTGTGTGTGTTAGTGGTGGGTGTTGTGTGTTGGTGGTAGGTGTTGTGTGTTAGTGTGGGTGTTGTGTGGTGTTGGGTGTTGTGTGTTGGTGGTGGGTGTTGTGTGTTGGTGGAGTGGGTGTTGTGTGTTGGTGGTAGGTGTTGTGTGTTAGTGGTAGGTGTTGTGTGTTAGTGGTAAGGTGTTGTGTGTTAGTGGTAAGGTGTTGTGTGTTAGTGGTAAGGTGTTGTGTGTTAGTGGTAAGGTGTTGTGTGTTAGTGGTAAGGTGTTGTGTGTTAGTGGTAAGGTGTTGTGTGTTAGTGGTAAGGTGTTGTGTGTTAGTGGTAAGGTGTTGTGTGTTAGTGGTAAGGTGTTGTGTGTTGTTAGTGGTGGGTGTTGTGTGTAGTGGTAGGTGTTGTGTGTTAGTGGTAGGTGTTGTGTGTTAGTGGTAGTGTTGTGTGTTAGTGGTGGGTGTTGTGTGAGTGGTGGGTGTTGTGTGTTAGTAGTGGGTGTTGTGTGTGTGGTGGTGGGGTGTGTGTTGGTGGTAGGTGTTGTGTTGGTGGTAGGGTGTTGTGTGTTAGTGGTAGGTGTTGTGTGTTGGTGGTAGGTGTTGTGTGTTGTGGTAGGTGTTGTGTGTGTTGGTGGTAAGGTGTTGTGTGTTAGTGGTAAGGTGTTGTTGTTATTAGTGAGTGTTGTGTGTTAGTGGTAAGGTGTTTGTGTGTTAGTGGTGGGTGTTGTGTGTTAGTGGTAGGTGTTGTGTGTTGTGGAAGGTGTTGTGTGTTGGTGGTAGGGTGTGTGTGTTGGTGGTAAGGTGTGTGTGTTAGTGGGTAGGTGTTGTGTGTTGGTGGTAAGGTGTTGTGTGTTGGTGGTAGGGTGTTGTGTGTGGTGGTAGGTGTTTGTGTGTGATGGTGGGTGTTGTGTGTTGGTGGTAGGGTTGTGTGGTGTTTTGTAGGTGTTGTGTGTGGTGTGGTAGGTGTTGTGTGTTAGTGGTGGGTTTGTTGTGGTAGTGTTAGGTGTTGTGTGTTGGTGGTAGGTGTTGTGTTGTAGTGGTGGGGTGTGTTGGTGGTAGGTGTTGTGTGTTAGTGGTGGGGTGTTGTGTGTGTAGTGGTAGGTGTTGTGTGAGTGGTGGGTTTGTGGTAGTGGTAGGTGTTGTGTGTTAGTGGTAGGTGTTGTGTGTTAGTGGTGGGTTTTGTGTGGTAGTGGCAGGTGTTGTGTGTGGTTTAGGTGTTGTGTGGTAGTGGTGGGTGTTGTGTGGTAGTGGTAGGTGTTTGTGTGGTAGTGGTGGGTGTTGTTTGGTTAGTGGTAGGTGTTGTGTTGGTGAGTGGTAGGTGTTGTGTGGTAGTGGTGGGTGTTGTGTGGTAGTTGTGGGTGTTGTGTGGTAGTGGTAGGTGTTTGTGTAGTGACAGTGTTGTGTGGTATTAGGTGATTGTTGTGGTTAGTAGGGTGTTTGAGTGGTGGTAGTAGGTGTTGTGTGTGAGTAGTAGGTGTTGTGTTTGTGAGTGGTGGTTGTGGTGGGGAGGTGTGTGTGTTAGTGGTAGTGGTTTGTGGTGAGTGGTGGGTGTTGGTGTGGTGGTGGTGGAGTTGAGTGTGTGTGTTAGTGGTGTTTGGGTGTTTGTGTGGTGGTGTGTGGGATTGTTGTGGGTGTTGTGTGTTGGTGGTGGGTGTTGTGTGGTGGTTTGGTGTTTGTGTGTGGTGGTGGGTGTTGTGTGGTGTGGTGGGTGTTGTGTGGTTGTGGGTGTTGTGTGTGGGTGTTGTGTGGAGTGTGGTGGGTGTTGTTGCGTGGTGGTGGTGGGTGTTTGGGGTGGTGGTATGTGTTGTTAGTAGTAGTGGGTGTTTGTGTTGTAGTGGTGGGGTAAGGTGTTGTGTGGTAGTGGTAGGTGTTGTGTGTGGTGAGGGTGTTGTGTGGTGGTGGTGTTGTGTGGTGTGGTTTGGGTGTGTGGGTGGTGGTGGGTGTTGTGTGGATGGTGGTAGGTGTGTGTGGTGAGTGGTGTGTGTTGTGTGGTGTGTGGGTGTTGTGTGGTGGTGGTGAAGTGTTGTGTGGGTGGTGGTGGGTGTTGTGTGGTGGTGGTGGGTGTTGTGTGGTGGTGGTGGGTGTTGTGTGGGTAGTGGTGGGTGTGTGTGTTGTGGTGGGTGTGTGGTTAGTGGTTGTGTGTTGTGTGGTAGTGAGTGGGTGTTGTGTGGTGGTGGGGGTGTTGTGTGTGTGGTGGTGGGTGTTGTGTGTGGTGGTGGTATGTGTTGTGTGGGTGGTGGTGTTGTGTGGTAGTGGTAGGGTTGTGTGGTGGTGGTGGGTGTTGTGTGGTGAGTGGTGGATGTTGTGTGGTGGTGGTGTGTGTTGTGTGGTGGTGTGGGTGTTGTGTGGTGGTGGTGGGTGTTGTATGGGTGGTGGTAGATGTTGTGTGATTGATGGGTGTTGTGTGATAGTGGTAGGTGTTGTATGATGGTGGTGAGGTGTTGTGTGGTAGGGTGGTGTTGTGTGTTGGTGATGGGTGTTGTGTGGGTAGTGGCCGGTGTTGTGTGGTAGTGGTAGATGTTGTGTGATGGTGATGGGTGTTGTGTGGTGGTGGTAGGTGTTGTGTGGTAGTGGTAGGTGTTGTGTGGGCAGTGTTGGGTGTTGTGTGGGTAATGGTAGTTGTTGTGTGGGTAGTGGAAGGCGTCGTGTGGGTGGTGGTAGGTGTTGTGTGGGTAGTGGTAGGTGTGTGGTGGTGGTGGGTGTTGTGTTATATTGATAGGTGTTGTGTGGGCAGTGGTTGGTGTGTGGTTGTGGTAGGTGTTGTGTGGGTAGTAGTAGGTGTGTGGTTGTGGTGGGTGTTGTGTTTGGTAGTAGTAGTGTTGTGTGGGTAGTGGTGGGTGTGTGGTTGTGGTGGGTGTTGTGTGGGTAGTGGTATGTGAGTGGTTGTGGTAGGCGTTGTGTGGGTAGTGGTAGTTGTGTGGTTGTGGTAGGTGTTGTGTGGGTAGTGGTGGGTGTTGTGTGGGTAGTGTGGGTGTTGTTGGTAGTGGTGGGTGTTGTGTGGTGGTTATAGGTGTTGTGGGTGTGGTGGTGGGTGTTGTGTGTGGGTAGTAGTGGGTGTTGTGGTAGTGGTGGGTGTTGTTATAGTGATAGGTGTTGTGTGGGTAGTGGTAGGTGTTGTCTTATAGTGATGGGGTTGTGTGGGTAGTGGAAGGTGTTGTGTGGTAGTAGTAGGTGTGTGGTTGTGGTATGGGTGTTGTGTGGGTAGTAGTAGGTGTGGTTGTGGTGGGTGTTATGGTGAGTGATGGGTGAGGTGTGGGTAGTGGTAGGTGTTGTGTGTGGGTAGTGGTAGGTGTTGTGTGAGTGGTAGGTGTTGTGTTATAGTGATGGGTGTTGTGTGCGTAGTAGGTGTTGTGTTATAGTGATAGGTGTTGTGTGGATAATGGTAGGGTGTTGTGTGCGTAGTAGTAGGTGTTGTGTTATAGTGATAGGTGTTGTGTGGGTGCTGGTAGGTGTTGTGGGGTAGTGGTGGGTGTTGTGTGGTAGTGGTAGATGTTGTTGTTGAGTGGTATGTGTTGTGTGGTTAGTGGTCGGTGTTGTGTGGGTAGTGGTAGATTTGTGTGGGTAGTGGTAGGTGTTTTGTGGTAGTGGTAGGTGTTGTGTGGTAGTGGTGGGTGTTGTGTGGTGGTGGTAGGGTTGTGTGGTAGTTGTGGGTGTTGTGCGGTAGTTCTGGGTGTTGTGTGGTGAGTGGTAGGTGTTGTGTGGTAGTTCTGGGTGTTGTGTGGTGGTGGTGGGTGTTGTGTGGTAGTGGTAGGTGTTGTGTGGTGATGTGTGTGGTTGTTGTAGGTGTTGTGTGGTGGTTGTGTGGGTGTTTTGTGGTAGTTCTAGGTGTTGTGTGGTAGTGGTAGGTGTTTGTGTGGTAGTGGTTGGCGTTGTGTGGGTAGTGGTAGGTGTTGTGTGGTGTTGGTGGGTGTTGTATGGTAGTGGTGGGTGTTGTGTGTGGTGGTAGGTGTTGTGTAGTTCTGTGTTGTGTGGTAGTGGTAGGTGTTGTGTGTGTAGTGGTCGGTGTTGTGTGGGTAGTGGTAGGTGTTGTGTGGTAGTGGTAGGTGTTGTGTGGTTGTAGTGGGTGTTGTGTGGTATTGATAAGCGTTGTGTGGTAGTTCTAGGTGTTGTGTGGTAGTGGTAGGTGTTGTGTGGGTAGTGGTGGGTTGTGTGGTAGTGGTAGGTGTGGTGGTGGGTGTTGTGTGGGAGTGGTGGGTGTTGTGTGGGTAGTGGTGGGTGTTGTGTGGTAGTGGTGGGTGTTGTGTGGTGTTGATGGGCGTTGTGTGGTAGTTCTGGGTGTTGTGTGTGGTGGTGGTGGGTGTTGTGTGGAGTGGTGGTTGTGTGGTGGGTGTTGTGTGGTGTGGAGGTGGTGTGGTGTGGGGTGTTGTGTGGTGGTTCTGGGTGTTGTGTGGTGGTGGTAGGTGTTGTGTGTTAGATGTTGTGTGGTAGTGGCAGGTGTTGTGTGGTTGTTGTAGGTGTTGTGTGTGGTAGTGGTGGGTGTTTGTGGTAGTTCTGGGTGTTGTGTGGTAGTGGTGGGTGTTGTGTGGTAGTGGTAGGTGTTGTGTGGTAGTGGTTGGTGTTGTGTGTGGGTGGTGGTGGGTGTTGTGTGGTGGTGGGTGTTGTGTGGTGGTGGTGGGTGTTGTGTGGTGGTAGGTGTTGTGTGGTGGTTTGGTGTTATGTGGTAGTGGTAGGTGTTGTGTGGGTGGTCGGTGTTGTGTGGGTAGTGGTGGGTGTTGTGTGGTAGTGGTAGGTGTTGTGTGGTTGTAGTAGGTGTTGTGTGGTATTGGTGGCGTTGTGTGGTAGTTCTAGGTGTTTTGTGGTAGTGGTAGGTGTTAGTGTGGGTAGTGGTGGGTGTTGTGTGGTAGTGGTAGGTGTTGTGTGGTGAGTGGTAGGTGTTGTGTGGAGTGGTGGGTGTTGTGTGGGTGGTGGTAGGTGTTGTGTGGTAGTGGTGGGTGTTGTGTGTGATGGGCGTTGTGTGGTGGTTCTAGGTGTTGTGTGGTAGTGGTGGGTGTTGTGTAGCAGTGGTATTAGTTGTGTGGTGGGTGTTGTGTGGTAGTGGCAGGTGTTGTGTGGTAGTGTAGGTGTTGTGTGGTAGTGGTAGGTGTTGTGTGGTAGTGGTAGGTGTTGTGTGGGTAGTGGTGGGTGTTGTGTGGCAGTGGTAGGTGTTGTGTGGTAGTTCTAGGTGTTGTGTGGTATTTGTAGATGTTGTGTGGTAGTGGTAGGTGTTGTGATAGTGGTGGGTTTGTGTGGTAGTGGTGGGTGTTGCGTGGTGGTGGTGGGTTTGTGTTTGTGGTGGTAGGTGTGGTGGTGGTGGGTGTTGTGTGGGTGAGTGGTGGGTGTTGTGTGGTAGTGGTAGGTGTTGTGTGGTAGTGGTGGGTTTGTGTGTGGTGGTGGTGGGTGTTGTGTGGTAGTGGTGGGTGTTGTGTGGTAGTGGTGGGTTTGTGTGGTAGTGGCAGGTGTTGTGTGGTAGTTCTAGGTGTTGTGTGGTAGTTGTAGGTGTTGTGTGGTCGTGGTAGGTGTTGTGTGGTAGTGGTGGTGTTGTTTGGATAGTGGTAGGTGTTGTGTGGTAGTGGTGGGTGTTGTGTGGTAGTGGTGGGTGTTGTGTGGTAGTTCTGGGTGTTGTGTGGTAGTGGTATGTGTTTGTGGTGGTGGGTGTTGTGTGGTGGTGGTGGGTGGTGTTGGTGGTGGTGAGGTGTTTGGTGTGTGTGTGGTGGTAGTAGGTGTTGTGTGTTGAGTGGTAGTGGTTTGTGGCGGTGGTAGTGGTTTGTGGTAGTGGTAGTGGTTTGTGGTGGTGGTAGGTGTTGTATGGTAGTGGTGGGTGATGTGTGTGTGGTGGTGGGTGTTGTGTGGTAGTGGTGGGTGTTGTGTGGTTGTTCTAGGTGTTGTGTGGTAGTGGTAGGTGTTGTGTGGTAGTTCTAGGTGTTGTGTGGTAGTGTGGGTGTTGTGTGGTAGTGGTGGGTGTTGTGTTGTGGTGTGTGGGTGTTGTGTGGGTGGTGGTGGGTGTTGTGTGTGGGTGTGGTGGGTGTTGCGTGGTGGTGGTGGGTGTTTTGCGGGTAGTGGTATGTGTTGTGTGGTGGTAGTGGGTGTTGTGTTGTAGTGGTAGTGGTGGGTGTTGTGTGGTAGTGGTGGGTGTTGTGTGGTAGTGGTGGGTGTTGTGTGGTAGTGGTGGGTGTTGTGTGGTAGTTCTAGGTGTTGTTTGGGTGGTGGTGGGTGTGTGGATAGTGGTGGGTGTTGTGTGGTAGTGGTATGTGTTGTGTGGTAGTAGTGGGTGTTGTGTCGTGGTGGTAAGTGTTGTGTGGGTGGTGGATGGTGTGTGTGTGGTGGTGGTGGGTGTGTGGGTGGTGGTGGGTGTGTGGGTAGTGGTGGGTGTTGTGTGGGTTGTGGTAGGTGTTGTGTGGTTAGTGGTATGTGTGGTAGTAGTGGGTGTTGTGTGTGGTAGTGGTAGAGTGTTGTGTGTGGTGGTGGGTGTTGTGTGTGGTGGTGGTGTGTGTTGTGTGGGTGGTGGTGGGTGTTGTGTGGTGGTGGGGTTGTGGTGGTGGTGGGTGTTGTGTGTGGTAGTGGTGGATGTTGTGTGGTGGTGGTGTGTTGTGTGGGTAGTGGCTGGGTGTTGTGTGGTGGTGGGTGTTGTATGGGTAGTGGTAGATGTTGTGTGATTGTGATGGGTGTTGTGTGATAGTGGCAGGTGTTGTATGATGGTGGTGGGTGTTGTGTGGTAGGGGTGGGTGTTGTGTGTTGGTGATGGGTGTTGTGTGGGTAGTGGCCGGTGTGGTGGTGGTGTTGTGTGATGGTGATGGGTGTTGTGTGTGGTGGTGGGTGTTGTGTGGTGGTGGTGGTGTTGTGTGGGCAGTGTTGGGTGTTGTGTGGAGTGTGGTGGTTGTTGTGTGGGTGGTGGAAGGCGTCGTTGGTGAGTGGTAGGTGTTGTGTGTGGGTAGTGGTGGGTGTGTGGTGGTGGTGGGTGTTGTGTTATGTTGATGGGTGTTGTGTGGGCAGTGGTTGGTGTGTGGTTGTGGTGGGTGTTGTGTGGGTAGTGGTGGGTGTGTGGTTTGTGGTGGGTGTTGTGTTTGGTGGTAGTGGGTGTTTTGTGGGTGGTGGTAGGTGTGTGGTTGTGGTAGGTGTTGTGTGGGTAGTGGTATGTGGTGGTTGTGGTAGGCGTTGTGTGGGTAGTGGTGGGTGTGTGGTTGTGGTAGGTGTTGTGTGTGGGTGGTGGTGGGTGTTGTGTGGGTGTGGTGGGTGTGTGGTGGTGGTGGGTGTTGTGTGGGTGGTTATGGGTGTTGTGTGGGTAGTGGTGGGTGTTGTGTGGGTGGTGTGTGGGTGTTGTAGTGGTGGGTGTTGTGTTATGGTGATAGAGGTGTTATGTGGGTAGTGGTGGGTGTTGTCTTATAGTGATAGGAGTTGTGGGTAGTGGTAGGTGTTGTGTCGGTAGTAGTAGGTGTGTGGTTGTGGTAGGTCTTGTGTGGGTAGTAGTGGGTGTGTGGTTGTGGTGGGTGTTATGTGGTGGTAGTGTGGTGGTGTGGGTGGTGGTGGGTGTTGTGTGGGTAGTAGTGGGTGTGTGGTAGTGGTGGTTGTGTTATGGTGATGGGTGTTGTGTGCGTGGTGGTGGGTGTTGTGTTATAGTGATGGGTGTTGTGTGGATGATGGTGGGTGTTGTGTGCGTAGTGTGGGTGTTGTGTTATAGTGATGGGTGTTGTGTGGGTGCTGGTAGGTGTTGTGGGGTGAGTGGTAGGTGTTGTGTGGTAGTGGTGATGTTGTGTGGTAGTGGTATGTGTTGTGTGGTTAGTGGTCGGTGTGGGTAGTGGTAGATTTTGTGTGGGTAATGGTAGGTGTTTGTAGTAGTGGTGGGTGTTGTGTGGTGAGTGGTGGGTGTTGTGTGGTAGTGGTAGGGTTGTGTGGTAGTTGTAGGTGTTGTGCAGTAGTTCTAGGTGTTGTGTGGTAGTGGTACGTGTTGTGTGGTAGTTCTAGGTGTTGTGTGGTAGTGGTAGGTGTTGTGTGGTAGTGGTAGATGTTATGTGGTAGTGGCGGGTGTTGTGTGGTTGTTGTGGGTGTTTGTGTGGTAGTTGTAGGTGTTTTGTGGTAGTTCTAGGTGTTGTGTGGTAATGGTAGGTGTTCTGTGGTAGTGGTTGGCGTTGGGTGGGTAGTGGTGGGTGTTGTGTGGTGTTGGTAGGTGTTGTATGGTGGTGGGTGTTGTGTGGTAGTGGTGGGTGTTGTGTGGTGGTTCTACGTGTTGTGGTAGTGGTGGGTGTTGTGTGTAGTGGTCGGTGTTGTGGGTAGTGGTGGGTGTTGTGTGGTAGTGGTAGGTGTTGTGTGGTTGTAGTAGGTGTTGTGTGGTATTGATAAGCGTTGTGTGGTAGTTCTAGGTGTTGTGTGGTAGTGGTGGGTGTTGTGTGGGTGGTGGTGGGTGTGTTGTGTGGTAGGTGGTAGGTGTGGTAGTGGTGGGTGTTGTGTGGGAAGTGGTGGGTGTTGTGTGGGTGGTGGTGGGTGTTGTGTGGTAGTAGTGGTTTGTGTGTGGTTGATAGGCGTTGTGTGGTAGTTCTGGGTGTTGTGTGGTGGTAGTAGGGTGTTGTGTATGATGGTAGTGGTTGTGTGGTAGGTATTGTGTGGTAGTGTGGGTGTTGTGTGGTGAGTGGCAGTGTTGTGCGGTAGTTCTAGGTGTTGTGTGGTAGTGGTAGGTGTTGTGGTAGTGGTAGATGTTATGTGGTAGTGTAGGTGTTGTGTGGTTGTTGTAGGTGTTGTGTGGTAGTTGTGGGTGTTTGTGGTAGTTCTAGGTGTTGTGTGGTAATGGTAGGTGTTCTGTGGTAGTGGTAGGTGTTGTGTGGGTAGTGGTTGGCGTTGTGGGTGGTGGTAGGTGTTGTGTGGTATTGGTAGGTGTTGTATGGTAGTGGTAGGTGTTGTGTGGTAGTGGTAGGTGTTGTGTGGTAGTTCTACGTGTTATGTGGTAGTGGTAGGTGTTGTGTGGGTAGTGGTCGGTGTTGTGTGGGTAGTGGTAGGTGTTGTGTGGTAGTGGTAGGTGTTGGTTGTAGTAGGTGTTGTGTGTGTGTGGGTGATAAGCGTTGTGTGGTAGTTCTAGGTGTTGTGTGGTAGTGGTAGGTGTTATGTGGGTAGTGGTAGGTGTTGTGTGGTAGTGGTAGGTGTTTGTGTGGTAGTGGTAGGTGTTGTGTGGAAGTGTGGGTGTTGTGTGGGTAGTGGTAGGTGTTGTGTGGTAGTAGTGGTGTTGTGTGTGTTGATAGGCGTTGTGTGATAGTTCTAGGTGTTGTGTGGTGGTGGTAGGTGTTGTGTAGCAGTGGTATTAGTTGTGTGGTAGGTGTTGTGTGGTAGTGGCAGGTGTTGTGTGGTAGTGGCAGGTGTTGTGTGGTAGTGGTAAGTGTTGTGTGGTAGTGGTGGGTGTTGTGTGGGTAGTGGTAGGTGTTGTGTGGCAGTGGTAGGTGTTGTGTGGTAGTTCTAGGTGTTGTGTGGTATTTGTAGATGTTGTGTGGTAGTGGTAGGTGTTGTGTGATGGTGGTAGGTTTGTGTGGTAGTGGTAGGTGTTGCGTGGTGTTGGGTTTTGTGTTGTAGTGGTAGGTGTGGTGGTGGTAGGTGTTGTGTGGGTAGTGGTAGGTGTTGTGTGGTAGTGGTAGGGTGTTGTGTGGTAGTGGTGGGTTTGTGTGGTAGTGGTATGTGTTGTGTGGTAGTGGTAGGTGTTGTGTGGTAGTGGTAGGTGGTGCTTGGTAGTGGTAGGTGTTTTGCGGGTAGTGGTATGTGTTGTGTGGTAGTAGTAGGTGTTGTGTTGTAGTGGTAGTAGTTTGTGGCGGTGGTAGTAGTTTGTGGTAGTGGTGTGGTAGTGGTAGGTGTTGTATGGTAGTGGTAGGTGATGTGATGGTAGGTGTTTGGTATGGTGGTAGGTGTTGTGTGGGTAGTGATAGGTGTTGTGTGGGTGTTTTTGTGGTTGTTCTAGGTGTTGTGTGCTAGTAGGTGTTGTGTGGTAGTTCTAGGTGTTGTGTAGTAGTGGTAGGTGTTGTGTGGGAATAAGTTGTTGTGTGGGTGCATTGGGTGTTTGTGGCTTTTCTAGGTGTTGTGTGCTAGTGGTAGGTGTTGTGTGGTAGTTCTAGGTGTTGTGTAGTAGTGGTAGGTTTTGTGTGGGTGGTGGTAGGTGTTGTGTGGGTAGTGGTAGGTGCTGTGTGGGTAGTGGTGGTGTGTTGTGGGGTGAGTGGGTGTTGTGTGGGTGTGGGGTTGTGTGGGTGGTGGTGTTGTGTGGGTAGTGGTGGGTGTTGTGTGGTAGTGGTAGGTGTTGTGTGGGTGGTGGGTGTTGTGTGGGTGGTGGTGGGTGTTGTGTGGGTGTGTGGGTGTTGCGTGGTAGTGGTAGGTGTTTGCGGGTGGTGGTATGTGTTGTGGGTGGATGGAGGTGTTGTGGGTAATGGTAGATGTGTGGTTAGTGGTGGGTGTTGTGTGGGTAGTGGTAGTTGTGTGGTAGTGGTAGGTGTTGTGTGGGTGGTTGTAGGTGTTGTGTGGGTGGTGGTAGGTGTTTGTGTGGGTGTGTTGCGTGGTAGTGGTGGGTGTTTTGCGGGTAGTGGTATGTGTTGTGTGGTAGTAGTGGGTGTTGTGTTGTAGTGGTGTGTGTTGTGTGGTAGTGGTAGGTGTTGTGTGGTAGTGGTGGGTGTTGTGTGGTAGTGGTAGATGTTGTGTGGGTGGTGGTAGGTGTTGTGTGGGTGGTGGTAGGTGTTGTGTGGTAGTGGTAGGTGTTGTGTGGGTGGTTGTGGGTGTTGTGTGGGTGGTGGTGGGTGTTGTGTGGGTGTGGTGGGTGTTGCGTGGTGGTGGTGGGTGTTTTCGGTGGTGGTATGTGTTGTGTGGTAGTAGTGGGTGTTGTGTTGTAGTGGTAGTGGTAGGTGTTGTGTGGTAGTGGTAGGTGTTGTGTGGTAGTGGTGGGTGTTGTGTGGTAGTTCTAGGTGTTGTGTGGGTAGTGGTAGGTGTTGTGTGGATAGATATGTGGTGTTGTGTGGGTGGTGGTATGTGTTGGTGGTAGTAGTGGGTGTTGTGTCGTAGTGGTAAGTGTTGTGGGTGGTGGTGGGTGTTGTGTGTGGTGGTGGTGTTGTGTGTGGGTGGTGGTGGGTGTTGTGTGGGTGGTGGTAGGTGTTGTGTGGGTTGTGGTGGGTGTTGTGTGGTTAGTGGTATGTGTTGTGTGGTAGTAGTAGGTGTTGTGTGGTAGTGGTAAGTGTTGTGTGTGTGGTGGTAGGTGTTGTGTGTGGTGGTGGTAGGTGTTGTGTGAGTGGTGGTAGGTGTTGTGTGGGTACTGGTAGGTGTTGTGTGGGTGGTGGTAGGTGTTCTGTGGGTAGTGGTATTGTTGTTGTTTGCCCTTTAGTGGACGCCTCCAGAGTTGTTTTTCTCCGTTTCTCATAATATAACAACGGATAAGGCAGCTCTATACTACCTGGAATGTGACGTTCACTCGCGCTGAACGCCTCGTAAACTCAAGGTCTTCTTCTCACAGTATATATTATAGACCTTGGTCTTCTACGTCTGTTGAATGATGGCTGGAGTTGGTGAGGTGGTTTGGGCTGCGCTGGTGGTGGCGGTGGGCGTTTGGGCCGCAGTCACAAGCCTAGGCTGGTGAGTATTATAACATAAATAAGATTACATTATAATAATAATAGTGCCAGTGAAAATAAAAGTTAGACAATACTGTATATATGATAATCTGCGACCCTGTGTGTCTGTGTGTGTGTATGTGTCAATTCCGGTGACAGCAGAGAAGAGTAGTAGTGGTGTCATCCTCAATGCTCCAAGAACAGAACCTATTGACTTGAATCTTTGCATATATTCTAATGATACTATTGGGGTGTGTACTTGTTTTTACTATCTATATTGGGTTAAAATAAGTCCTCCATCCTCCCTCTGACATGAAAAAACATTCCCTCATTGCACACCTTGCCGATCTGACAGCTAGAAACTAGAAGAAAAAATAATAGAAGTTATCGTTGAGAAGGCCAACGGCTGTGATATAGCAATACAGTGAGATGAATCAATTTTGTTCAAACTTACTACACGCAGCTAACATATATTTTATTAGAATTAGCATACAGTTTGTTACAGGATCGTTCACAAGTGCCAGAGTAGGAAACGTAACTGTATTAGCTGCAACTTGTGTAGAGCAGAATCTGTTAACTTATCTCTCACTTTGTGTTGGAGAAGACTATTAAGTCCACATAGCTAACAGGTTTTTTAGAGCTCTGTTAATCATATCAGTTATTAATGTGTATGGGTATTATCTCCATTGATGTATACATACATACATACATATATATATATATGCAAGTTAATCACTGTAGGTGCGCGTGATCAGTATATGCTGATAACCATATATATATATATATATATATATATATATATATATATATATATATATATATATATATATATATTATGTTGTTTTCAGTGAATTTGGAGAATTCATGGGAAGAAAGATGAGAAATTTTCTCTTAGCTATGGTTAGGTTAGTGAGCGATGTATTCTGAAAGGTGAACAAGACGAAGGATGTCGATTGTCGAAAAGGAGTCAGTGTTGTTTCTGTCAGTGAGGAGGGAGGAGGTAACTTGCTACTCCGCTCAGGTAAATTTTTACGTGTTTTATTTTTATTCTCGTTTTGTGATTGTGTTTTATGTTATGTCTGTTACGTCACTAAAACACCGAGGCCATGACGCCCCGGACACACACACACTACATCATGACCACCGGGTCAAGACGAACCTGGCGCTCCTCTATGAGCAACCAGGTCAACTGTTAAGTTGACACCATACCAACTCCCTCCCTGAACCCTCCTGCCTACCGGAATCAATATCTATTGCATTAGTTTATGTGCTTCGTAATTTTCTATATTCAAATTAGTATGACTGCGTTGCACAATAAAAGCACAATTAATTATCTAATAAATATTTGGGCCGTCAGCCGGGAAGGTTGAACTACCTGGCTGACTCCTGAGAGCCCTAACCATTGACGTCACAACCAATCACGGAGCTTTTCGCGATCACGTGACCTTTTAGCTACTTTAACCCTTATTTGTTTTACATTAAATCTATTTAAAAATATCATTGCCATAGTGAATTTAAGCGTTTTATTTACCCATTGATCTGCCATCTTACGAAAAAATTCCGACCAAATCAACTCGTCCATTGTGTAAACCTTGATGTAACAAGAATACGCTCGGCCCATCAGGTAAGTGTCTCTTCTCTCCCATAACTTGATGAAAAAGGCAGATGGAGAGTATACAGCAGTACACAGGATTTAAAAAAAACTGCTGAATAACCCATATTCCAATTTTGATCGGCGGCGATGGAGCTGCAACTCACACTCCTGGTGTTCCTCTGCATATGTAAGTGGAAGACTTTTCAGAGTCTTCAACGAATGGCGCCTTGATATTTTTGACAAGTGCATCTACTCCAAGGGGCTGTTTGTACACGTCCATGACATGTAAGGCTTCAAGAACAGCCATCCACTGTACAAACCATTTTAGAAAAGAGTACGTCCACAGAAACCGGGCAATGTTTCTCCAGCTGACCTTGGACCATACTCATGTGTAAAACAAAAGTAGTGGATTTCGGAATAGGTCTCATGTCTGACGAAAACCCTTCAGCATTATGTGGTTCCCAAGTATTCTAACTGCAGCTCCTTTCAATTCAATGAGCTATAACTGAAGCTTCTTTATTGTCAATGATATATAAATTCAGCTCCTTTGAGTTCACTGGGCTATAACTGAATGAACCCGTCGGTTGTTCTGACCTCACTAGGGAAAGGTCACGGCAGGTTAGCT
>NW_024749661.1:0-9555 GCF_018991925.1 Homarus americanus
GGTGAACTATATGGGAGGTGATCCTGTAGGTGCAGCAGCAGCAGGTGGTGATGGTGGCCTGTGGAGGAGGTGACCCTGTAGTGCACAGCAGCAGAGGTGGTGGTGGACTGTGGGGGAAATGATCCTGTAGGTGCAGCAGCAGGTGGTGGTGGTGGACTATATGGGAGGTGATCCTGTAGGTGCAGTAGCAGCAGGAGCAGGTGGTGATGGTGGCCTGTGGAGGAGGTGACCCTGTAGTGCACAGCAGCAGAGGTGGTGGTGGATCATGAAGGAGTTGATCCTGTAGGTGCAGCAGCAGCAGGTGGTGATGGTGGACTGATGAGGGAGATGATACTGTAGGTGCAGTGGCAGCAGCAGGTGGTGGTGGACTGTAGGGGAGGTGATCCTCTAGGTGCAGCAGCAGAAACAGGTGGTGATGGTGGCCGCAATGGGAGTTGATCCTGTAGGTGCAGCAGCAGCAGGTGATGGTGGTGAACTGTGGGGGTGTTGATCCTGTAGGTGCAGCAGCAGGTGGTGGTGGTGAACTATATGGGAGGTGATCCTGTAGGTGCAGCAGCAGCAGGTGGTGATGGTGGCCTGTGGAGGAGGTGACCCTGTAGTGCACAGCAGCAGAGGTGGTGGTGGACTGTGGGGGAAATGATCCTGTAGGTGCAGCAGCAGGTGGTGGTGGTGGACTATATGGGAGGTGATCCTGTAGGTGCAGTAGCAGCAGGAGCAGGTGGTGATGGTGGCCTGTGGAGGAGGTGACCCTGTAGTGCACAGCAGCAGAGGTGGTGGTGGATCATGAAGGAGTTGATCCTGTAGGTGCAGCAGCAGCAGGTGGTGATGGTGGACTGATGAGGGAGATGATACTGTAGGTGCAGTGGCAGCAGCAGGTGGTGGTGGACTGTAGGGGAGGAGTGATGATCCTGTGGGTGCAACAGCAGGTGGTTGTGGTGGGCTGTATGGGGGATGTGATCCTGTGGGTGCAGCAGCAGGTGGTGGTGGTGGACTGTGGGGGAGGTGATCCTGTAGGTGCAGTGGCAGCAGGTGGTGGTGGTGGACTATGGGGGAGGTGATCCTGTAGGGGCAATGGCAGCAGGAGGTGATTGTGGAATGGTGGGGAGGTGATCCTGTAGGTGCAACAGCGGCAGCAAGAGGAAGTGGTGGTGGTGGACTATGGGGGAGGTGATCCTGTAGGTGAAGCAGCAGCACCAGGTGGTGGTGGTGGACTATGGGGGAGGTGATCCTGTAGGTGCAGCAGCAGGTGGTGGTGGAGGACTGTGTAGGAGGTGATCCTGTAGGTGCAGTGGCAGCAGGTGGTGATTGTGGAATGGTGGGGAAGGTGATCCAGTAGGTTCTGTGGCAGCAGGTGGTGATGGTAGATTGTGTGGGAGGTGATCCTGTAGCTGCAGTGGCAGCAGGTGGTGGTGGTGGACTGTTGGGGAGGTGATCCTGTAGCTGCAGTGGCAGCAGGTGGTGGTGGTGGACTATGGGAGAGGTGATCCTGTAGGGGCAGCGCAGCAGGTGGTGGATGTTGGACTGTGGGGGAGGTGATCCTGTAAGTGCAGTGACAGCAGGTGGTGATGGTGGTGGACTATGGGGGAGGTGATCTGTGGGTGCAGCAGCAGGTGGTGGTGGTGGACTGTGGGGGAGGTGATCCTGTAGGTGCAGTGGATGGTCTGGTCCTCTTGGCAAGATGCTGGACTCTGCCACTGAGTTAGAAAAAATCACAGTTGGCCCTCCACTCGTTGAGCTTGCACATACTGTCATTGACGACCTGAGTACTGACCAGTACTATGGTTACATGATTTGCAGTGCCATCAAAACTGGGGTCATGCCTGATAGACTTGCTTACCTGCAGATAGGTCCAGTCTCACATTCTAGGTGGCCTGCCACCCGGCTCTCAGGTTCTGCAGAATTTGGGTCGCTTCCATCATAAACTGAAGGGAACCAGCTTCACAACCTGGAGACCTATTATTGTCCAATCTATCGTGAGTGTCTACTTGCCAAATTGGTTCAACACCAAGGTCAAGCCAACAGTTCTCCGAAGGTCCGAGGCATGTGTTCTCTTCCAGCTTGAGGCCCTGAGGAGTCAGCCAAGGAAGGTTGTCTAGATTGTGAGGGACAGACTGTGAGGAGATCTTCCTGGTATGCTCATCCTGAGGCAGTTCTGGGCAGACAATGCTCTACAGTAAGGATGGAGGAGGAGAGAAGAGTGGCAGTCAAAAGATCTTTGATATGAGACTTATGAGAGGATCTGGGCATGACGAATCAGTTGGAGGATGATTCCTTCAGGTCAGGAAGACTCCTGAAGTCAATCTAGGTGCCAAGACCCTCACTGATCTCATAGATCTGGAAAACATCCAGGCTGGCAGTGAGCCCCCTCTTACCTGCAGCCTCACCAATGTTCAAGTCAGAGCTTTCCTGGACAACCCCATGCATGTCCCTGCCTGGCCCTCGCACACGCAGAGTATAGAGCGTTGTGTACAGCAAGTGAGCGAGGCCAGCAGTCACGTGTACACTGTACAGTGTACAGCCAGGAGAGGGGGGAAGGCTACATCCGAGCTCAGGTGGTCAGCAGGGAGGTGATGAGTAGAAACAGAAGCAAGAAAGACATGTTCTCTATGGTGTGCAGCAACACCGGGTCGTAGTAGTAAAACCGGTTTTTGTATTTGATGATTTTGTTTTCTAAAGGAATATTAAATTTAATAAATGTGTCAAGATCATTCGTTTTACTATTCTGGATCATTTTCATCCTAATAAATTAACCTGATACATTTACTTTACTTTAAATAAGCTATTTAGTGGTGTTGGTAAAAGGGTGGGAATACTGAATTTTCATAAGATTTCAAGTAAAAATTTACCTTGCAAAAAATGAAAACTTTTCAAATCTGAAGATATCACATGATTCTGCACATAGAACTACATCATTAATACCATGGGCCGATTTTTCAAACTCCAAAAAAAAAATTCGCCTCCGTATGACACACCCTACTATATATGCTGCTGGTGAATGTGATGTATTTCCTTCTTTGTGTACGAACCTCTGTCCTGCGTGGCAGTGAACAGTGGCATTACCCACATGAATCTGACCTATATATAGTGTCAATGAATATGATGCATTCTTTGTGTACGAACCTCTGTCCTGTATGGCAGTGGAAAGTGACATTACCCACATGAATCTGACCGACGTATATGTATGTATGTGTGCGTGTGTGCATGTATATGTACGTGTACATGTATATGTGTATGTATATACGTATATGTATGTATATGTGTGTGTGTGTGTGTGTGTTTACATATATGTATATGTACTGTCAATGAATATGATGCAACTCTTTGTGTACGAACCTCTGTCCTGCATGGCAGTGAACAGTGACATTATCCATATGAACCTGACCTATATACATTTATAGTTGTTAATGAATATGATGTATTTCTTTGTGTGTGAACCTCTGTCCTGTGTGACAGTGAGAAGTGATACCACCCTCAGTGTCAAGACCTGACTGAATTACTCAGAATAGGCAAACTGTACTACGAGCTCTGCCAATAAATTTGTTAAACTAAAAAAACCTCTCCCCAGGCCGTCAGCCGTTTATGACAAGCACTTACTCACTTCCTCAAAAGTGTACCTCCTCTTCCCATTTTCTTTAAGACTCTCTGTTGTCTCTACGTCTCTTATCATCATTAATTACTTTTTTCCCTTTAGTTTCTTGCCGTTAACTTTATTTCCGTCCAGTTATTTTATTCTTGGTGTTAATTCTCAGTTACTATTTATTCATTTCTCTTCTAATTCCACTATTCTATCTATCTATCTGTACTTATCAATTTAATTCTCTACGTTATATTTATCTAATTCATATATTTCTAATGGCAATATTAACCACCAATTTCAATCTATATTTTAACTGCCACAATATTTTAACCTTACATAATCATTGATAATTTAACCGATGTATAAATTAACTTTTTATTTATATTTTCAACGACTAATAACACAATTTATCTTCTTCCATTTTTATTCACAATTTTTTTAATCATACATAATATTTTTTTTTCTTTATTTTCATTTCGTATTTTTACTGGGCGAACAAAATTTATAAATGATTTTTGTAGTGATTTAAATGGTATGGAAAAAATGGTCTTAAAAAGTTCAAATCCCTCTGATGTATAGATATAAACAAGACCAACTTTCCCCAACGTGTAGAAAGTAAACAAGACCAATTTTCCCCGACGTGTACAAAGTAAACAAGACCAACATTCCCCAACGTGAAGAAAGTAAACACCTGACACGGGAAAGCTTAAATCCGGGTTTGTAATTTCCCGTGGGAAAATAAAGGCCTTTAATATGATCGCGACCTGTTTATAAATAATGGGGGTTATTTCTCCTTGTCTCACCGTCTCTCTATCTCTCTCTCTTTCCCTTAACTACTGTGTTTATCTCTCCCTCTCCTGTCTGTTTTTATCAATCTCTCGTGTTCTCTTTCTCTCTCTTTACTGTAACGCTTTTCCCTTTTCAATCTGTCTGTTTCAGTCCTCGGAGGGAGGGGGAGAGGCGAATACGAAGAAGGTAAAGAGAAAGAGGAAGATTATAAGGAATATAAGTAGTAGTAAGAGAATGAGGACAACACACACACACACACACACACACACAGTCAATATAATACCAAATATATTCTTATTGGCTGATGTAAGACCCAGTATTGACACTTTAATGTCAGGGTGATTCAGCAAAGAGAAATTAAATTGGAGGATGAAATTCTTGGATAATTCTAAACCACAATGTCTCTATGGTAAAATGACAGACTCTGCATATGCCCACGTGTTGTGACAGGTGCGAGCAAATTAAACATAGTCCAGGCATTCTGGAACGCTTCAGACAATCAATGGTACGGCGTGTACAGGCCTGCATTGAGGCAGAAGGGACAACTTTGAACATTTCCTTTAGGTTGTAACAAGGAGGGGTCACACTGTACAGATCTGTGAATAAATGATTACAAAAACCTCCAGGGGTTTCACTTCAAATTCACTCTCATTAATACAACATCTTAAATGTATTGTAACATGGAAACTATGCTGAAGCTTCCATTTGACCATAGAGACATTGTGGTTTAAAATTATCCAAGCATTTCGTCTTCCAATTTAATGTACTGTTTGCTGAATCACCCTGTATAATGTTTACGATTCACAAACTTACTTGTACAACTGATTACAAGTGTTCACATGGTTTACTAATTACAGGTGTTCATAGGTATAACTAATGACAGGTGTCCACAGGTATAACTAACGACAATTGTTCACACGTATGTCTGTATGTATGTATGTATGTGCATATGTATATTTGTGTGTGTTTTATCTGCATGTGTCTACGTGTGTGTGTGTGTGTGTGGGAGGGAGGGGGGGTAATATGAATCACTAACCCCCCGTGGAGACAGAGAGACTTATGGAGAGATAGCAAAGAGACTATCATAATATTCATGTCTCGCTCTGCTTCTGAACGCTAAATAATCGCCTGTCTCGCCCAGCCCACCCGACACCCCGCCGTGCAGTCCTCACCACCCACTGCTAGCCCTTAATGCTTCTCCACGCCCTTATCAGCCCTTACCACCCCTTATCTGTACTTTGCTATGCATTATCCGCACTTTGTTATCCATTATTCGCTCTTACAACCCACAATCCGCCCTTACCCGCTGGCACACAGGACCCCGTCGGTGTCGTGGGCGTCGGAGAGATCGCCCTCGTCACGCCCTTAACTGCCTCGTAAAAACCGCGGGTGTGGGGATGAACCGAGGCACTTGGCGCGGTAGATGGTGGGCGTGTATGGCGTAGGGGTGGCTAGTGGTCTACTAAGAGGGGGTCATGCCTTTCACACACACACACATACACACACACACACACACTGTACCGCGTATGACCCAAAGTCTACTCCCTCTCTCTTCCTTCTCAATCCCCTCACTAGAATTCCTCCTCCTCCTCCCCACGTCTTCCCCTCTCCCCTCCTCCATTCTCTACTCCCTCTCCACTCTATTCCTCTTCTTCTCACTTCACATCCCACCTCTCCTCCCACTCCTCTCAAATCTCCTACTCCATCTTACCTCACTTCCTTTACCCTCCCCTCCCCCATCTCATTTTCCCCACCTCCCCTCCACTTCCCCATCTCACTTTCCCCAACTACCCTCCCTTTCCCCATCTCATCTCCCCTACCCTTATCCTCCCCTACCAAATCTCACCTCCCTATCCCACCCACCCGTCCACTACCTCCCTCCCTTCCCCACCTCCCTCCCCCATCTCACTTTCCCCAACTACCCTCCCTTTCCCCATCTCACCTCCCTTATCCTTACCCACCCGTCCACTACCCTCCCCTACCCTTCCTCCCCTACTTGATACCCCGGATTATAATTGGTCCTGAGGGAGAGTGTAAAAGTTGAATGGTCGGCGAGAGTTCCATATAAGGAGTGAGGGAGACCAGACACTGATGTGAGAATTATACACGTTGTCCCCCCTCCCCCTTCCCTTTACCCCTTAGTCAGCTGATCCCCTTAACTCGGGTCCTTCCCCCTTAGTCAGCTTGTCCCTTAATTTACATCCCCTTAACACAGGTTCTTTCCCCTTAATCTCCCCCTGAATCAAGTTATCCTCTTAATTACTGCCCCTTAACTCATCAGTCCCCCTTAGATTCTTCCCTTATCCAGTGCCCCCTTAACTCATTATTCCCCTTAGTTTGTGCCCTTAACTAAGCCCTACCCTTAGATTCTCCCTTTACCCACCTGCTACCCCTAATGCCGCCCAATAAATAATTAGCACAGTGAGTAATGTACTAATGGCAGTGACCTAACCTAAATACCAGGTAAATGTTCAATAAGCGATAATTTTAAGGTAATTTAGAACCTGGGATAAATTATCTCTCTCTTACAATACACATACAATCAATCTCATTCACACATACATACATACATACATACATACATACATACACTAATATTCTTCAACACGCATCTTGTAAAAAAAGAACTATTTATTCAATTCAATTCAATTCAATTCATATGTCCTACACCACCCCACCCCCTCCTCTATCCCTTCCTAGGCAACCTTCCCCCCTTCCTCTCTTTACACCTCTCCCTTTCTCCTACATCTCTTCTTCCCTTCCCTACACCTCCTCTCTCCTCTTCCACTCTCTACACCTTCTCCTCCTCCTCCTCTTTCCTACACCATTTTCCACTTCCTTCCCCCTCCCTAAATTTCATATTCTTTCTCCTCCCCCTCACCTCGTAACAGCTCCTCCCCCTCCCAGCATCCCTCCCCCAAAACCCCACCTCCTCTCCTCCTCTCCCCACACCTGCACTGCGACACATTCAGCACCTCTTCACCTGGTCATTACACCTGTGAGTATGTAAACTATATAAAGACCATTAACTACACCTCAAACGACCTCTGACGTAATGACCTCACGACCTCCAACGACCTGACGTCTTGTTTACACATCATTGATTATATTGTCTCTAGGCTTTATATTATCAGTATTATCAATGTAATTATCTTTTTAACTCAGTATTTCTATTAAATCTGAATTATCATCAAAACTCAGATTACTATAAATAAATTTTTTTTCTTCATTATTATCTTAAGTTCTATGTTCTTTTATTTAACAAATTTTAGTATTATTTAATTCTATTTGACACATTTATTTTTGCTATTACTGTTTACTATTAGGGACAATCATAGAATATATTATTCTACCACAAATCAATAAACAATAGACGCCATCTCTTTCTCCATCTCTACCATCAAGTCTCTCTACCTTCAATCTCAACCTCTAACTTAACTCTCAAGGAGGACCTCCCCCCGAGCCTCCCTCCTCAAGAACTAGCCACTACTCATAAACCAAGGTTCGAGGAGACAGCTTGGTTCCTTCACCCATTACCACCAACTTGGGGTCGAGTAATGGAGGGCCAACAGGGGCTTTACCCAAATTGGATTGGAGGTAATGTACACGGGGGCTTAAACCAGTGGGATTATACATGGGGGGAATTTATGTATGTTTCTTGTGTTAGTGGGGTGTATGTATGTGCGGGGTGGGTGTGTGTGTGGTGGGTGTGTGTGTGGTGTGGTGGGTGTGTGGTGGGTGGGTGTGTGTGGTGGAGGTGTGTGGGTGGGGTGTGGTGTGGTGGGTGGGTGGGTGGGTGTGTAGTGTGGTGGGTGTGTGTGTGTAGTGTGTGTGTGTGTGTGTGTGGGTGGTGTGTGTGTGTGTGTGGTGTGTGTAAGGGTGTGTGTGTGTGTGTAGTGTACAGGTAGTGGTGGTGTGTGGTGTGGTGGGTGTATGTGTGTAGTGTGGGGAATGTGGGCCCCCTAATGTGGTTATGTGGATATATGTCCCCCTGGTGTGGTGGATTTGGATGGATGATACCCCGGCAGTGGAGCAAAACTTATTGCACTGTATCCCCACAAGGCGAGGTCGTGTTTACATGTTATATGACTGTAATTTTGGTTAAGTGACACAGTGGAAGGATAGATGGAGTGATTTCATAGCTCAAGAAATAATGATGATGATGATGGTGATGATGATGATGATGATGATGATGATGGTGGTGATGATGATGATGATGGTGATGATGGTGAAGATGATGATGATGATGATGATGATGATGATGATGATGATGATGATGATGATATAACGCTTTAAATCTTAAAACTAAACAATAACACATACAAGAATATCCCCATCTTCTCCCCCCACCTCCCCATCACCCCCTTCACCTTCCATCATCACCCCATTACCCTTCCACCTTCCTCCATCACCCCTCCACTTCCCCCATTACCCCCTCCACCTCACCTATCACCCCTTCCACCTCCCCCATCACCCCCTCCACCATCATCAAATATACAGGGACTGAGAACAACAGTCAGCCACTAATTAATTCAGGGTCACCTTACACTGCAGACCACCAACGTTAATTACACCTTTTGTTGTTTCATTAACGAGTTCACATTCCTTGAGAGCAATGAAGAAGTTAAAATGATCAAGGGGAGAGAGAGAGAGAGAGAGAGAGAGAGAGAGAGAGAGAGAGAGAGAGAGATTAAAAACATCATATTATATCAATATTAAAATATTACAGGTGATAAAATAATCATACAAAATTAACAATACATTAAACAGGTAAAAACTGTCCCGCCCTCACAACTGATCAAGACAGACGGACGGACGGAGACAACGCCCCACTATACCCCCCCCTCCCTCGGTCTCCAGACGTACACAGGTAACTCACCAATGCAGGTAAATAGTACACCAGAGAGCCCCATAAACCAAGACCCAGGAGGAAGAGTTAACAAGACACGACGGCCTCTCACTACTTCCTTTACCTGGAATTTAATACATTCTTAACTATACCGTCTCAGCATTTAAATTCCAATCTAGTTCCTTCCTCCATCCTACCCCACCATTACCCTCCATCCTCCTGCCACCACTACCCCCCCTCCAGCCACCATTACCCTCCTCCCCTACCACCATCGTTCTCCCCGTTACCACCCCCTCCTTCCCCACCACCCCCCTCCTTCCCCACCACCCCCCTCCTTCCC